>NC_089209.1:27872533-28007533 GCF_963930695.1 Labrus bergylta | reverse complement strand
ACGACTTTAACCAAACAATGACACATAAATCACACTTTTTTACTTACTGAAAAAACTGCAAAGATCCCTTAGCTCCCACAGGTCGGTTAGAACAGTTTACTGCAGAACAACTAATTTTTCCAGCTCAAAAAAGACGAAAAAACTGAACGGAAAAATTCAATGGCGTCTTGGCTTTCCTTCACTACGTAACTTTTGCTATTCACAGAGAGAGCTACGCAAGATCGGCGGCTGTCAATCATCGTCAAATATGACGTAAAATTCAGTTTTTCAACCTCAAATAAGTTATTTAAAACAAACTTCACAGAAAAATGAGCACTTGAACACAATGTAGGGTGATAATAACTAATGATCACAGCAGAGTTTAGGTTTGGAAAAAAATTAAAAGCTTCACTAGACCGGGGACTTTGTCCCGTCCATTATTTTTACAGCCTATGGTGTGTATGTATGTAAATGCTAAATGGTAAATGGACTTGAGCTTATATAGCACTTTTCTAGTCTTCTGACTACTCAAAGCGCTTTTACACCGCAGGTCACACCCACCCATTCACACCTTTCACACCATTCACACACTGATGTTAGTGATTGCTATGTAGTATCATCCATCAGAAGTAACTAATCCCATTCATGTATGTATGTACGTATGTATGTATGTATGTATGTATGTATGTATGTATGTGTGTATGTATGTTTGTATGTGTGTATGTATGTATGTATGTATGTTTGTATGTATGTTTGTATGTATGTATGTATGTATGTATGTGTGTATGTATGTTTGTATGTATGTATGTATGTATGTATGTATGTATGTATGTATGTATGTATGTATGTGTGTATGTTTGTATGTATGTATGTATGTGTGTATGTATGTTTGTATGTGTGTATGTATGTATGTATGTATGTTTGTATGTGTGTATGTATGTTTGTATGTATGTATGTATGTGTGTATGTATGTTTGTATGTGTGTATGTATGTATGTATGTATGTTTGTTTGTATGCATGTATGTATGTATGTGACACAGAATGAGGTGTGTATGTGACACAGTGTGAGGTGTGTATGTGACACAGTGTGAGGTGTGTATGTGACACAGTATATTGTCCCCCCTTACATGACTCACCATCATACATACTGTCCCCTTACATGACTTTGCATCATACATACTGTCCCCTTACATGACTCACCATCATACATACTGTCCCCCCTTACATGACTCACCATCATACATACTGTCCCCTTACATGACTCAGCGTCATACATAATGTTCCCCCTTACATGACTCTGCATCATACATACTGTCCCCTTACATGACTCTGCGTCATACATACTGTCCCCCCTTACATGACTCAGCATCATACATACTGTCCCCTTACATGACTCTACATCATACATACTGTCCCCTTACATGACTCAGCATCATACATACTGTCCCCTTACATGACTCTGCATCATACATACTGTCCCCCCTTACATGACTCTGCATCATACATACTGTCCCCTTACATGACTCAGCATCATACATACTGTCCCCCATTGCTGAATAAAGTGACACTACTTTTTTTTTTTTTACAGAGGATGTACTTCCTTCACCTTCTGTTGAAACAGGAAGTTCATGTAACCATGGTTACATATCACATAAATAATAACAGACAACACAAGTTACAGTGTGTCAGACTGTTAATGTAATGAGTTTAATCTTCCTGTATGGTTTTCAATCTAATGTTTATCAGAGTATAAGTAGGTTAACATAAAACACTGAAATAAACTCTGATAAAGATGTGATCATACTAGAGCTACAGCCTCTAGCTCAAATGTTTCCAACATTGTTTTTTGCAATGTAGACAGCGTGCAGGAGTTTGCTGCAACATTGGGAGTCTAGGAGTGCTATTCTTGTTGCCGTGGTAACAAGAAACTGGTATTTACATCGTTTTATTTTTTACTAGAATCATATCTAACTGCTTGGATAACCCTCGTGTGCAGTCTATTTGTAACATAACAGAGCAGATATTTAGCTGCACTGCATCCTCTCCACCACCAGGTGGAGCTGTCTTCTTCTTCTTCTTCTTCAGAGCAGTGTGAGCGGTTTAATCAACAAGTTTGACTTCAGGAAGGTTTAGAGATAAATAATAAGATTACTTTTAATTATCTTTTTTATGATCCGATCCGGCCCTTTAAGGTTTCATAACCATACAGATTTATAAATAAATAAAATAAAACGTCCAGATTAAATCAAAATCAGGACTTTAAGCACAACCGAATAATAATATAAACATATAAGCCAGTGATGGAGGCGCTGCACAGAGTCTGCTGTAAATACTTTAAAAAAATATTATTAATCAATCATTAATAATTAATGTCAGGTTTCACTTTGAAGAAGAAGATTTTACTGTTAAAATCAAAGTTTGATAGAATATGTTGTATCAGTAAATACTGTGATTTAAAACAGTCACCTGTGACAGGTGAAGTCTCCGACTGTGAGGTCTGTATGGCGCGTGAATAATTGTTAAAACAGGGGCGTGTCCAGAGGCGTGTCCAGGTAGGTATCGAGGGGTGTATCCAGGAATCTTTCCAGGGGCATTTCCAGTGGGTTGGCATGGGCCCCCCTCTTAATCTAGTTACCGTCCCAAAACCCTTAAAAATGATTGGCTACTTGCTTGGAAAGAGGAGGGACTTAAGTTCAAATCACATATTTGGGGCTGTTTCCTGCAGGCTTCTGGTAGATTTCTATTCATGTGGGTAGGGCATTTGAATTAGTTAATGCATAAGAAATAAATAAAGTACTTTGCACATCTATTTCATAAGGTGCATAAGAGAGGAATGAGTCCTGCACACCCTCCGGCTCACAAAAACACATATTACTGATGTAAAAAAGTAACACAAGATGGCGTCTTATGTATTTCTGCTCTTAAGACAATGTGTGAAATTTGAAGTATTTTTAATTGTGACCTCCATCAAATATCTTTTTTTGAGTCCCTTAAGAGTTAAACTTCATTTCTCCTTCCTTTATGTATGACATGTATACATTTGTTATAAACGATATAACCATCAGCACACATACACTCCCATGTCTCCTTTACGCTTGGATGGCTGTTCCATCCACTGGAGGGCGCTATCAGACCTTCACTCAGCCGCCCTTCATGTTCTTGTTCGATCTCCGCCCAGCTGTTCTGTTGTCACCTGTGCTCGAGAGAACATCATGTGTATAGTTCATAACACTGTTGGCTACTCTGTTTATGCTGACCCAACATTTACATCTTTTTCATAAGCTTCCAGAAAACGTGCAGAAATACGGACAGAAGTCTCCGTCTGTAAATCATCCTAAAATAGATTTATATGTTGTTACTGTTAACAACCACCGCCATCCTCATTCATACACGGCCTGCTCTGATCTCCGACCTCAGCGGAGAGGAAGAGTGGACAACAGGAACTAGAGGAACACAAAGGAGAAATCCTTCCTTCATATTATCACATCTGATCTTTAGTAAAGCATCTCTCGTGTTATGAATTGATGCTTTACTAATAATTATTGATTGATGATATAAAGAAAATGTATACAGAAATAAAACATCTGTATAACTTTGTATACGTTCTTTTAAAGCAGATAAGAAGTCTGGACATTTATTATGACATTATGAAGTTCATCAGATTGATTTGAAGTGAAGAAGTCAAACCACTCTGCACCGAACTGTTTCAACACAACCTAAACACATTTTAGAAATGAAGCTTCTTCGCCACTTCCAGACACGTCAGAGTCACCTTTATGAAAATAATCCAGCGTCATATTTATGAGGTTTGTTCTGTGAGTTAAAAAAGCCTTAAGCCCCTCTTTAGTGCTCTGTTTGCACATTACTTAAAATGTTCAGACTCATCTCTACAAAGGTCGAGGACAGGAAGAGAAAATATCTCTCCAAAACTTCAATAATAATAATAATAATGTTTCTAATGTTGTGTATGTACTTCTCTGTGTTTATTTGACTTTCATGTACAAGTTGCTCAAAACTTAGAATGAACTTTAAATGAATTTGTTTAGACTTAATGCAGCAGCAGATGTTGTGAAGTGTCTGTTGTCCTCCTGGGAACTAAACGATCTAACTGAGCATGTGCAGTAATATGTTAAAGGCGTCCCTGGTCTCCCCTCCTGCGCTACAGACCTGAACCCTTTAAGTTTGTCTTTGAAGACTCTTCTTTAAAGAGCTCTGACGTCACATCGGAGACTCTAAAAACTCCTGAAAAGTTTGAGAGGAGGAGAAAAAGTGAAGTCAACTTCTGCGCTGACTGTCTTCCTGTCTCTCTGCCTGTGTGTGTGTGTGTGTGTGTGTGTGTGTGTGTGTGTGTGCGGGGCGTACAGAGAGACAGACAGAAAAGAGGCAGACAGGCGGCTCAGGTTGGTGATGACGTAGAGGTCATGTGACCGCTCCTCTGACCGGACTCTTATAAGGAGCTTTGAGATGTTGAGCTCAGTTTCCCTCCTGGTCCCGAACTTTGGATTTGAGTTCCAGCACAGAGAGCGAGCGACAGAGAGAGAGAGAGAGAAAGAGAGAGACAGGCGGACCCTCTACTTCTTCTTCTCCTCCTCTCAAACTTTCCAGGTGAGTCAAACTTTCTCTTTATAACTTTCCCCCTTTTTTTTTTACGCGCACAGAGCTCCGGTAATTCCCGTCAGAGCCCGCCTGAGCTCCCACAGCCCCGGTAGAGCACCTTCAGAGCCCCGGTAGATCAGTCAGAGTCCCGGTAGAGTCCTTCAGAGCCCCGGTCCGGTGCGCTCCGGGCTGTGCAGCTCTCACTCTCACAAGTTTCCTGCAGTTAGAAAACTTTGGGTTCAGTTGAAGTTGGATGAGAGGAGCAGAGAAAAAGAGTGACCTTTATTTTCCTCCTTAATAACGAACTGCTCTGATTCAAACCCGCTCAGACAGCAGGAAGCGTCCTCCCTGCTGTGTGTGTGTGTGTGTGTCTGTGTGTGTGTGTGTGTGTGTGTGTGTGAGAGTGTGTGTGTGTGTGTGTGTGAGTGTGTGTGTGTGTGTGTGTGTGTGTGTGTGTGTGTGTGTGTGTGTGTGTGTGTGTGTGTGTGTGTTTGTGTGCGTGTGTGTGTGTCCCTTTGTGCTGGACTCCATTGTTCTGCTCTGTCCTGGTCATTTTCCGCAGACGAACTCGTTCATGTAGAAAGTGGCGGGATGCTCTGAGTCTGATGTGTGTGTGTGTGTGTGTGTGTGTGTGTGTGTGTGTGTGTGTGTGTGAGAGACATGACATCTGAATTATTATTGTAAGATCTGCATTGTAACAGGAGGTCAGATCCTCTGCTCCTCTTTAGGCCTCCTCACACTGCTCCTCTCTCTGTGGTCCTCCTCACACTGCTCCTCTCTCTGTGGTCCTCCTCACACTGCTCCTCTCTCTGTGGTCCTCCTCACACTGCTCCTCTCTCTGTGGTCCTCTCAGATCAAGCGGCCTCCAGATAAAATCAGGAATGAGTCTGAGCTTTGTCTCTATTTCTTGGTGGAGTTCATGTTGTTGGGGACGCAGAGTCCTCAAAGACTCGTCCTCAAAGACTCGTCCTCAAAGACTTTAAACTCTAACCACCGATCTGCTGCTCATCTAACAAAACTTTCCACATATTCATGCAGCCTACGATAACAAGACTACATCAGTGATTAATATGTGTGTGGAAACGTGGCCCCAGTACAATCAAGTTTCACATCATCGGGAGCTGAACTCTGCGTCAACCTTTTGACTTTTATTTTGAAATAAGAATAATTTCAGAAAACATTTGGATTTGAACAAATCTGAAGAAACATTTTTAAAGGTTTACGCTTTAGTGTGTAGTCCTCATCTTTGATGTGCTTTACAAACATCTTTAAATATCTGAAAATGAGAACCTTGATGTAAATATTGTTAATTAACTGATTTAAATGAAGCGTTTTTGTAGATGTTTTCCTTGAGGTCTCGAGTTAATCAGTGTTGTTACGCTGTGGTATATGATCAGAGATCTCCAGAAAACACATGAAATGTAAATGAAATAAAAACAGGAAAACTACTAAATGTCCGGGCTCTCTGGGCTTCCATAGTATATGTGAAGTTTTTTATTTCAAATCAAACCATGATAATCTCCAGCTGGAGCTCTGCATGTTACCACCTTCAGATCGACCAATGTCCCACAGATCAGAACAGAAAGAAATATGTTTTCAAAGTATGACCACTGAAGATGTCAAAGATTTATTTCACGTTTCAGATCAAACAGAACCACAGGAAGATGAAAGCGTTGTAACGGTAGGAATCATGGTTGACTTTGGCCACAGGGGGCGCTAGTTCATGAGCTGCAGAGTGACTCAACAGGACAGCTGATTGTCTGTGTGCAGAGGAAACGCTCTGCAGGAAAGAAGTCCTGCTTCCTGCTGCTCACACACACACACACACACACACACACACACACACACACACACACGCACACACACGCACACACACACACACAGACACACACAGGAATCAGACACAGCAAGGATCTTTGATAGAAACCTCTGAGCTGCTGAGCCACATCATTCAGGAGGTTTCTGCTTCTCTCTGACGCTGCAGCTTTGGGCTCCTCCCCCCTCCTCCCCCTCCTCGCCCATCCTCACCCATCCTCCCCCCTCCTCACCCATCCTCCCCCTTCTCACCCATCCTCACCCATCCTCACCCCTCCTTACCCATCCTCCCCCCTCCTCACCCATCCTCCCCCCTCCTCACCCATCCTCCCCCTTCTCACCCATCCTCACCCATCCTCACCCATCCCCCCCCCCCCCCCCCCCCCCTCACCCATCATCCCCCATCCTCCCCTTCACCCCCTCCTCCCCCCTCCTCCTGTGCGCTTCGGTTCAAGAGAACTCTTTAAAACGTGGTCTTTTTGTAGCAGTCGGTCTTCTCAGAATGAATATCATAACATGTTTCCTGAACATGAATGTTACTGCATACACACACACACACACACACACACACACACCTAAATGTTTCAGGTTGAGCTGCATGTGTGAACACAGACACATGTTCTCCTGGTGGTGATGACGTTAATATCATGTAACATCACGATGTTGGTAATAAAGCAGCTACATTCTCTGTTCTACTCTCTAGAAAGTTGTTTTCCACTCTTTGTTCAGGCTCTGTGTCCGTTAACAACCTCGCTTTCAGAGCCGCCGCTTATTGTTGCTAGGTTACAAACATTCTGCTTTTTGCTTCTCTTAGTAGTGTGCCTTTGGTTTGTTTTAATATGTGCTGATTATTTTACTTTATTCAAATAAATTTCACCAAGAAAACACTCCCCCCCCGCCCCCCACACCACCACTTCCACTGCACGTTCCAAAGGGTAAACTATTTTAAAGTGAGGGCGCTGAGAGCGTGCGACAGAACAGCTGACACTGAGGACGATGTGAAGCTGCCAGGACACAGACTCAGTGAATATGTCTCATTACATATGAAGGCATCACACCCCCCCCCCCCCCCCCGTCATCTTGTATATCTCTTAAATATGACGTCTGCAGCGATTTAAAGAACGTCTGCAGAGTTTAGAGTATTTAGGTGAAGTTTCTTCATTCACAATAGTTTCAGATAAACTTATTTTTCAGTTTATTGTTAACATTTACTCTGCGTCAGACGTTTGATTCTAACTGGATGTGTAACACAGGTTGTGCAGAGTTCATATTTGATGTGTTCAGGTGGTCCTGGTTGCAGACTGTGAAGGGTTCATGTTTGTGTGGATGATATACTGTGTTGTGTTTTGAATTGAAGATGACCTTGAAGCTTGTTGACTTTTCTTTTAATGAGTCACTTGGTGTTTGGGCTCTGAAGTGTTAAACGGACAGAAATGTGTTTCTGAGCTCACTAATTGGATTAAGTGGAGTTTTACGTCATGAAAGGAAGAGTTTTGTCTCCTTTAATCAGGATGTTGTTTAATCCTAGAGGAGAGGAATGCAGAGGATGTTGAACTCCATTTGTTTAAATCTTTCTGTGTATTGTTCTTTAACACGTTTCATATCTTCTCCTTCACAGGCTAACGCTCTCTCACCATGGGCGACTGGAGCGCCCTGGGTCGTCTGCTGGACAAAGTCCAGGCGTACTCCACAGCCGGGGGGAAGGTGTGGCTGTCGGTCCTCTTCATCTTCAGGATCCTGGTCCTGGGTACGGCGGTGGAGTCGGCGTGGGGAGACGAGCAGTCGGCCTTCAAATGCAACACGCAGCAGCCGGGCTGCGAGAACGTCTGCTACGACAAATCCTTCCCCATCTCTCATGTCCGCTTCTGGGTGCTGCAGATCATCTTCGTGTCCACACCCACCCTGCTCTACCTGGCTCACGTCTTCTACCTGAACAGGAAGGAGCAGAAGTTCAACAGGAAGGAGGAGGAGCTCAAAGCGGTGCAGAACGACGGCGGTGACGTGGACATCCCGTTGAAGAAGCTGGAGATGAAAAAGTTTAAGTACGGCATCGAGGAGCACGGCAAAGTGAAGATGAAGGGCGCTCTGCTCAGAACATACATCTTCAGCATCTTCTTCAAGTCCATGTTCGAGGTGGGCTTCCTGGTCATCCAGTGGTACATCTACGGCTTCAGCCTGTCGGCGGTGTACACGTGCGAGCGGGACCCGTGCCCCCACAGGGTGGACTGCTTCCTGTCCCGGCCCACAGAGAAGACGGTCTTCATCATCTTCATGCTGGTGGTGTCTCTGGTGTCTCTGCTGCTCAACGTCATCGAGCTCTTCTATGTCTTCTTCAAGAGGATCAAAGACCGCGTCAAGGGCAAGCAGCCGCCCACGCTCTACCCCAGCGCGGGCACATTAAGCCCGACCCCTAAAGACTTGTCTGCTGCCAAGTACGCCTTCTACAACGGCTGCTCCTCCCCCACCGCCCCGCTCTCCCCCATGTCCCCCCCGGGCTACAAGCTGGCCACAGGGGAGCGAGGAACCGGCTCGTGTCGTAACTACAACAAGCAGGCCACCGAGCAGAACTGGGCCAACTACTCCACCGAGCAGAACCGGCTGGGCCAGACCGGCGGCGGGAGCACCATTTCAAACTCCCATGCACAGGCCTTCGACTTCCCCGATGACACCGTGGAGCACAAGAAACTGTCCTCGTCTGCGGGACATGAGCTGCAGCCTCTGGCGCTGATGGACCCTCGGCCCTGCAGCCGGGCCAGCAGCCGCATGAGCAGCCGAGCCAGACCAGACGACCTGGACGTGTGAGTCCCACGTGGCCTCCTCGTCCTCCGCCTGCCTGCAGCCCGAGGATCACTTGTTAAAGGGGCAGGGGCTAACCTCGATCACTGTCAGCGTAGAGACTCTTAGTGGATCAAAGAGACATTAAAACCTGTAACACTGTCAAAGGTACAAGCTGCAGATATCTGTTCAATGACTTTCAATTTAGTTGAGTCACTCACAGACTCAGAGGGGAGGAGAGAGGACAGCGTTAGGTCAACAACAACAATAACAACTACAACAACAATCTGGTTCAGTCTCCATTAAAAAAAAAAAGAATTTTCTTCTTACTCTCTTATATTTTCCTTCTTGCTTCTGGAGACAACATCTGTCAGAGCTCAGATCTTGAGGTGCGTGTGTGTGTGTGTGTGTGTGTGTGTGTCACATGGAAACAGGGTGCCTTCTCCTTCTGTGTCTCTTTGAATATCGGAGCAGATCAAATGTGCCTTCTCACCTGATGCTTGTTCACACACACTCCTCTGTGTGACTGTTGATCACTGAGCATTGTGCCTTTACAGTAAACTAACATGTTCAAGAAGTCTCATCAGAGACAGGAAGTGAAGGCTGCAGCAGAGACAGGAAGTGACGGCTGCACACTTCCCTGTGGGAGAACCAATCAAAGCTCCTTTCCCCCTGACACACTAAGAAAAGCTTTCCTAAGTATCTGACAACGTTACCCATGTTAGAGTCAAATCATTATTGTTAACAAGCTTCCAGACTTCAATGACAAAAACAACAATTTAAACTCACAGAGCATCAAGAAGAACTGCTGCCTTCATGTCTCACTTAGTTCATGTCTGTATGACACTCGTTTCAGTCGGTTTGCTCTGATAGGACACAACAAGACTTCAAACTTCCCCGTTTAGAGCAGCATGTCCTGTGAGTTTAAATCTGTGTTTGTAGCGTGCTGTGTTTGTAGAGAGTGATGTAACAGCTGTTTGTGGTTCAAAACAAAAAGCTCTCTCTCTGCAGGGATCCTTTCTGTAATGTTGTCACACACTTAGAATAATAATAAATTAGACTTATATAGAATAACAACCGGAGCCTGTCAGGGACAAAAACAACAACAACCGTCTTTGTAAATAAGAATTTGTTCTTAATGACCTGCCTGGTTAAATAAAGGTCAAATCAAATAAAAACAACAACTTTGTTGCAGACATTACAACCTGTTTACCTGTTGCAGGATGAAGAAATCTATTGGTGACATTGTTGTACCTATAAGTCATTAGGACCCTCAGATAAGGCCCAGGATGTTAAATACTAGAGCATGTCTAAAACTTTGTGTCTCATGGATGAAATTAACAAATGAAGCCGGCTGTCAAGGAGAGCTGAAGATGTTTGGGTGTAAAGACAGTTGGATGGAGTCGGGCCACATGTAAAGTTTGTCTAATAAAGTAGGGATGTTACCGGTGACTCAAAAATAGAATTTAAACAACTGAAAACCAGACTAGATAACTTGTCTAAAGGTATTACATTTGTTTAACATCTTGCACAATTTTCAAACTGTCTGTGGATAAACGAGTGAGGCTAACGTTAGCATTGCTAGCATAGCCAGCCTTCAGTCCTCCGTGCAGGTTAACGTCCACATGTCTGAGCTGAATGTGGTCACTCATCACTATGGTCCATATTGCAGTTCAACCTGACACAGCCGACATACAACTTTATCTCCATTTTATAAATCTTTATACTGATGACAAACCGCTCTGCGCCTACAACATGCTATCTGTTCACTGTGCTTGTTTACATCCAGGTAGTAGAGCGAGGAGGGTAGGCTCATTAACCGGAGCTACAGACAGTCTATGGCTACAGCCCCGACTAGTGGAGGAAGGCTATGTGGCAGCTTGAACACAACATTTGACCAGCATGGAGGGCCAACATGTCAAAATATGAATCATTGGTTTAACTGATGAGTCATTCTGGTGCACACTAGTGAGGGTGATGACGTTGACTGAACGCACACATCTCTGTGTTAACACTGCATTTTCTTTAGTTTTCACTTCATTATGATCGGATCCCAGCTCTCTGTTTTTATTCTAATCTGGGTCCCAAACAGAGACGGGCTGAACCTGGGAGAGTTTCTGGAGGTTCGTTGTAACAGTTGAGTATTTATTGCTTGGCTTATGTGGGACTCGTACCACTAAGAGGAAGAACTGACTACTGTCCAATAGAAACATCCGACATGAGCGCCCCACAAACTGTATATTTATGAGCAGTTTTGTAAAAGTCAGTGAGGACTGTTGTTTCCTGGTAAACTTTGAATTTATGTGCTGTTATGTTTCAATTGGTGTATTGTGTTTTTTGAGGGGGGATGTGTGTGTGGGTCCCGTAAAGAAAGGCTTTATTACTGTCATTGATTGGACAAGTGCGATCTCTTTTTATATCTTGTCGGCGGTTAAGAAAAGCAGTCGAATGATTTCTGTTTCCATATTTGAGTGAATGATTCTTAGGATGTTTGTCGGACTCGATGTAAGCGTTGCTGCTTGAGAAATAGATATTTAGTACTGTAAATCAAGCTAACTGTGTCACGATGAAAATGTGAGTTTGTAGAAGACTGCGTAGAGATCTGGACTAATATTTAGTCAGTTATATTAATGCCAATGTAGCTCCACAAATACCAAACTTTAGGATGAAACTCAAACTGGGCTTTTTTTTCTTTTTATTGTACTTTTTTTAACTGTGCATCACCTTGTCGGTACTTACACGGATCTTTCAGCTACGATGGCGTTTGCACTGAGATCTCGGTGATAGAGATGTAATATGACGTTACTAATTTATTTTATAACACACAATCACTACAGTGCAGACTATCGGACATCTCACCACTGACAGAACAGACCATGTTTTCCACCAGGATCCACTGTTGTACAGTGTAAGTGCATGAAAAGCAAATCAACAACTCAATCTTTGTATCTGTGAAAAGATATTTTAACCAATAAATATTTTCTCTCCTAACCAATTCATTACAATCCTTTTCTTTCATTCAGGTTGTTATTCACATCACAGTCCTACACCTTTTCATCCTTCAATCCTTTTTCAGTAGAAAATTGCAAGGAAACTCCTGCAAACTGTCATCCTTGTACAGCAACAAGCAATGCTGGGATCTGTGCGTGCACTCAAGAATGCGAGCTCGTGCAGGAACGCCTGTCATTTGTGTGTTCGTGCAGTCCAACGCACAGATCCTAGCATTGCCAGTGATTTCGTACAACTTACATACAAATCCAAACAATGCCTATTTAGGACTTGTAAACCCCAACGTTGACATTGTTTTTGTAGCATTTAGACTTATACATCCCAGTGTTACCTGTAAATGGTAAATGAGTTCAGAGTACTCAAAGCGCTTTTACACTGCATGTCATATCCACTCATTCACACCCTGATGGTCGCTGTGAAGGCTTGTGTACACCGCCACCGAAGCAGCGGGAGCAATTCAGGGTTAAGCATCTTGCCCAAGGACACATCGGACATGTTGCCCAGTTGGGAATCAAACCCTCGACCTTCCAGTTGAGAGGCGACGACTCTACCAACTGAGCCACAGTCGCCCCTATCACTTTTAATAGTCACACTCTGATGTACTGTGTTACTATTTATTATAAAATAATGGCGTGGTGTAACAGCGTTGCCAATGTCCAACTTATAAGGCCCTGTCCTCAATCGGGGTCCCATCTTCCATTGGGGTCCCATCCTTCATAGGGGTTCCGTCCTCCATCGGGGTCCCATCCTCTATCGGGGTGCCGTCCTCCATCGGGGCCCTGGGTAATCAGCCCCACTTTACCCCCTCTACCAACTCAGAAGTACAATCACTAATTCGGACACCTTTTGGACCAAATATCATCATGGTGGAACATAGAACAGATCCTTTTGTTCCTGATCTTTGAAAAACAATATGGTAATTTAGAGAACAACTTGATTTCACACTGTGGAATAAATCGTCCCACGACTTCTTATGTACCATTCAATCAATGAAACAATCACAAGCTGGAAAACATGCCGAAGATTCCTGGTAAGATTCTTTATTACATAAAGCTCGCTCTGTAAACAATGTGGGAGAGACTTTTTTATTTTAATGTTCTTATATAAAAACTATCTTTGTTTTAAAGGGACAAACCCCACGACAAGCTAGTAATCTATCCAACCAGATGTGAACATCTGTACATTACAATATAACAAATAAAATCCCAACCATTCAGAAAGGAAACTCTGATGATGACTGAACTGCTTTTCATGGTAAAACTCAAAATTACATTTTTACAAATCAAGTCTATGCATACTTCAAAGAAGTGGATACTCCAATATTTCAAGTATTCCACTTTACAATTACACAAACAGAATGTCTACAAGGTTGATGAAACGTGCCAACAGAAGGGTTTAAGGGCCAGGACTGGTGTCAGGTAGCCGGCAGGAGGAGAGCATCAGGGAGCTTTCTGCCTGCTCTCATATCACATTTCAGAGTCTTCATTCTCTCCTGCTCCGTCTCTGATGTCCTCGTGTAAAAGGTGACAGCATGCTCGTTGGTACTTTGGTACTCTCTGGATGAAGAGGCAGGACCCTGCTGGGCCCCAAAGTAACCCTGAGATGTCTTGGTCTCATCAATGAAATGTTGAGGAAGGACGGTGTCTTGTCCTGTGCTTCTGAAATCCACCTGGGAACACAAAACATGTATCAGATAAGTTAGAGTTCAGTTATTTAAGAAGTTCACATTTATCAGGGGTTAAAAAGGCTCCCAGCATGGTTAGAGACATGAAGATTAAACTGTGTGCTTCACAACACCAACGTCCTCTCACAGACTCACTTACAGGGCATAAAAAGGCTGACGATCTTAAATCTTAACTGAAGTTACAGACAGTTTAAAACAATGTTTAACATTATATTTTCTGAATGCACATACTAGACGACTCGGGCCAGACCACGAGACCACACACCTGATTGGTCTGAGCTCGCGCTGACATGGTTTGGGGATTGCATCATGTGCTGTAAACGGAGCGGAGCTGAACGCCACATGGACCGACTCCTGATACACCGAGCTTGATCAGCACCAGGACCAGACTCACATGTAACTCGAAGGAAAGCTTCCTGCAGACGTGGTTACGTTTGGTGATATGAAAGGACACGGCTCCTTTGAAATCTGTCTGCTCTAAATCAAACCACGTGTGTGCAGAGCTGCAGCTCACAGAGCACATGTGGCTCCGAGTCAGAGAGCACGTCAAACTCTGGCTCATGACGTCTCCATCAGTGAGCTCAGAGATGTCAGATAAAGATGCTCAACTCCTCTGTGTAATGATCCCACCACTAGCTGTGTTGTAAAAAGACTTTCTCTCTCTAAAGACTGCTGCTCTGACTGAAGCATGAGGAACACCAGGCCCAAGTGTGTCTCCTGATCAGAACAGAGACAGCTACAGAAAGCAAGCACCACCTAATGAATCACTGCAGAGGGGCCGTCACAGTGTATTTGGTATTTTTGACTCATTTGCAAATCTCAGACATCAAACTAGGCAAACTATTGGAGCTCGACCACTTTTTGTGATATCATTCAAGCATGCTTTGTAACCTGAGCAGATTGTAGGAGAACATGATAAACATTTTGGAGTTTTAGCGGCTGTAATCATTCTTAGTGAATAAGACACTGAGCGTACTGGAGCCCAAATTGTTAAGTCATAGTTAAAAAAAGTTGAGAACAGGTCAAAGTAGTGAGAACACAAATATTTCAGAGGCTGATGCTGTGTCCTGGGCTGGACGCTGCTCGCGTGTTCTGGTGGCAGTTATTTTTAGCGTGTAACAGCAGCCCACTGAATCACTGCTAACCGCACATCACACAGCCTGGTTGGAACTTTGGCTTACTTGGCAAAAATGTATAGAAAATGTGTGTGCACACATGTGTGTGTGTGTGTGTGTGTGTGTGTGAGCTCTCTCTGAAATTGGCCCTGTTTGAATAGTGTCATGGTATTTTAACAAGCACAGCTGGCACAAACTCATCTGAGCTTACAAGTGAAGCAGAAGAATTACACTACACTCGCTGTTACTTAGGTGAACAAATCAAACTGTTAAAATGTTTTCATGTCAATGTTGAACAAAGATGAAAATGATCTGGTGAGAAAGAAGAAAAAACAAAAACACAAAAAACTTTGTCTTTGTCTTATTTTTTCCACTTCCAGCCAAACTCCTGTTTTATAAAGTTTTATTAAAGAGTGCCATCCATCCAGTCATCTTTACAGCCATACATCCATCCACCCATCAATCCATTGGTCCATCCATCCAGTCATCTAGACATATTTACATCCATCCACCCATCAATCCATTGGTCCATCCATCCAGTCATCTTTACATCCATACATCCATCCACCCATTAATCCATTGGTCCATCAATCCATTCATCTATACATCTTTACATCCATCCACCCATCAATCCATTTGTCCATCCATCCAGTCATCCATACATCCATCCACCCATCAATCCATTGGTCCATCAATCCAGTCATCTATACATCTTTACATCCATACATCCATCCACCCATCAATCCATTGGTCCATCAATCCAGTCATCTATACATCTTTACATCCATACATCCATCCACCCATCAATCCATTGGTCCATCCATCCAGTCATCTATACATCCATCCACAAATTAATCCTTCAGTCCATCGATCCAGTCATCTTTACATCCATCCACACATTCATCCATTGGTTCATCCATCCAGTCATCTTTACATCCGTACATCCATACATCCATGCACCCATTCATCCATTGGTCCATCCATCCTGTCATCTATACATCCATCCACATATTAATCCTTCGGTCCATCCATCCAGTCATCTATACATCCATCCACCCATCAGTCCTTCGGTCCATCCATCCGGTCATCTATACATCCATCCACCCATCAGTCCTTCGGTCCATCCATCCAGTCATCTATACATCCATACACACATTAATCTTTTGGTCCATTCATCCAGTCATCCATCCATCGGCCGAATTGCTCCCGCTACTTCGGCGGCTGCGTATGGATGTGTATGGGATTAGTTACTTCTGTGATCACTTTACATAGCAACCACTGCCATCAGGGTGTGAATGTTGTTGGGATCTCCATGTGTTGAAACAAAGGTCCGGCCTGTAGCCAATACAGAAGCCTGGGTGGAGTACTTTGAAAAGGGAAATAAACAATGGCCCTCCAGGAAACACTGATTCCCAGCATGCCCTGCAGAAACACTGATTCCCAGCATGCTCTGCAACACCTCACACCTGGGTGTGAAGTGTTGGGGGGGTTCTGGACTCAGTTCTCTGATTGGACCAGATCTAGGGAATAACAGCAGGGAGTCCCTGTTCTACCTCTTCATATGCTTCATCAGAGTACACACACTCTGTCACACCTTTCCAACGACCACTGCCTGTCGACTACTCAAAGTGCTTTTACACTGCATGTCACACCTACACATTTGTTGGGCCTCAGCCATGTGAGTGGGACAAAGGACTCAGGCCTGTATCACAGTTCTAAAGCCTGACTAGAGAATTTTGGAGGGAACTAAACAAAGGGGTCTTAGCCCAGCAACCCCCCAACAGAAACCAACAAAAAGGTGTAAAAAGGGGGGGGGGGGTCTGTCTGAATTCTCTATCCTCATTGGAGGAGGCCTGAGGTAAACCCACAGGCAGCTCCAGTCTTTAAAAGCAATCGCCAGGCATTGCTTCCTTCTCTTCAAATGTTGTCTGCTGACACCAGAGGCTACCCTCTCCAACAAGATGGACTCCAGCATTCGAGACAAAGCCTTTCCTCCTCTTGACTTACATAGGTTAAACTCCAGAGCTGAGGTTGTTCAGTATAGGTTGCTCTTCACATGCTGAATTCAAGCATCAGAGGATTCAGCTGACTACTTCCACGACATATTTTATAAGAGTTTTGGGCGCAATCAGATGCTATCAGGTTCGAGCAAAAAGAAGAGTTTCTTTCCTTTGATTTTTCGTAAGACGTCATTGAACGCAACTGGACAGGAACGCTGAAGGAAGCCCACTGATCCCTGAATCCACAAGGACACAAAGAACTCGGCTCCTGCAACCAGAAGACCCTATAGAGCAGCTCTCTGGTCGAAGATCTGAATCCCGCTACCATCCTCCTACATCTGCCACGAAGGAAACCTGCCTGAATCTGTTTATTTAACATTCAACAGAGTGATGATCTAACCAACTTTGCAACGAACACCAGGAGTTACCCCAAGTAAGAGCTTTGGTCTGGGCAGAAATAGTTTCGGAAATAGTTATGTTTCTTTTATAACCACTGATAATTATGCATCAGTGTTGACGACATGTCATATTCTGTTTATTATCTGTTGTAAGCTACTGCATTTGTTTTATTGTAATGAACTGCTGTGTTCGCCTATGTATGTAATGCTATGCTAGTTTACCTTCAGTCAACGGCTTTCACAATCAGAAAGACCAGTGTACCTGCCGTTGAATCAAAGTCTTTAAGTTTAAGTTTAAGTAACAGTTACTGAACTCAGCTCAGAGAGCTCACACTATTTCAAAAGGTAGCCACACGGCTTCCTTTGTTGTCCACCATTTTGTCACCATGTGACGAAGACACATGGTGCATTGTCTCTCTCCACCATCTTGTTCTCTCTCTCTCTCTCTCTCTCATCTACATACACACACACACACACACACACACACACACACACACACACACACACACACACACACACACATTTACACCTCATCCACAAGCCTTGCTTGATAATGTTTGTTGCTTAGATTAATTTATGATAGTGATTTGTTTGATTAAGTTCATTGATTTTGGATTGATGTTGCTTTGTTTAAATAAATTCTGTTATAATTTTAAGAGAGCAGTTGTTTGTGATTACTGGTGTATTAACATTGTGATATAAGCTGGGTGCGAAGGCTTTGTGTACGGATTTCATACCTTCAATTTATTAAATATAGTTATTAATTATTAATAATATTAGTAATTAAATAACTAATTTGAGACTGATTTGAGTGATATTTTGGTTATATTTACCTGATTACAGGTTGGTGCCCCAAAACGAGATTAAACATAGTTTAATGATATTTTATTTATACTATTAATAATTAAATATAATTATTAAAGAATATAACCAAAGTTGACTTGATACAACCCCAACACATTCACACCCTTTCAGACACTGATGGTAGTGATCGCTATGTAGTATCATCCATCAGAAGTAACTAATCCCATTCATACACCACCACTGAAGCAGCGGGAGAAATTCGGGTTGAGTGTCTTGCCCTGCTGTGACTCAGTTGGTAGAGTCGTCACCTCTCAACTGGAAGGTCGAGGGTTCGACCTTGTGTCCTTACACAAGGTTCGAACCCTCGACCTTCCAGTTGAGAGGTGACGACTCTACCAATTGAGTCACAGCTGCTAAGCCACATGGCTCCATTTTCTTTGGCCGGTCAAACTGTTCATCCGTACCATGCCTAAGCATGCTTCAACATTAAAGTCCAGTTAGTTTGGTCAGTGTGACCGCTCCGTGCCGTGATCAGGCACGGTACACTTCATGCAAGAGCACGAGCACGCGGGTACACAACACTGACAGCCTTAATTCTGGAGAAATCCAGAGTTTCATGGCTGTAAATGACTTAAATGACTCAATACAAAACTTGATGTTGCTTTGTTAAATAAACTCTGTTATAACTTAAAGAGCAGCTGTCTGTGATTACTGCTGTGTGTGCATCGTGTTATAAACTGGGTGCTTGAATCCGCGCCTTCAATTTATTGAAATACAAATATTTATTAAATATTAATAATAATAACATTTAATTAATTTGAGACTGATTTTGGTGATATTTGGTTTTTCTCTTATTTCTCTGGTTTTTATTAACTCAGTTTAATAATATTGATCATTTATATAAATAACAAGTTAACAGTTATTATTAATATCAATGTGTGTAACCAAATATTACGAGATAAAAGCCAACATAATTTGCCCGTATATTAGCTCTGCAAAACTGCAACAATGTGTAGGTGTGACATGGTGTTTAAAGTGCTTTGAGTAGTTTGAAGACTAGAAAAGAGCGATATAAGCTCAAGTCTATTTTACCCATCCATCATCCATCATCTATCCATCCATCTTCCATCCATCCATCCATCCATCCATCCATCCATTCATCATCCATCATCCATCATCCATCCATCTATCTATCCATCCATCATCCATCATCTATCCATCCATCATCCATCTTCCATCCATCCATCCATCCATCTATCCATCCATCATCCATCATCTATCCATCCATCATCCATCATCCATCCATCTATCTATCCATCCATCATCCATCATCTATCCATCTATCTATCCATCCATCATCCATCATCTATCCATCCATCATCCATCTTCCATCCATCCATCCATCCATCTATCCATCCATCCATCCATCCATCCATCCATTCATCATCCATCATCCATCATCCATCCATCTATCTATCCATCCATCATCCATCATCTATCCATCCATCATCTATCCATCCATCATCCATCTTCCATCCATCCATCATCCATCTATCCATCCCTTTGGTTTTTGCTCAAACTGTCAATCAAATGGCTCTGGGCTTTTCATTTGTTCAGCATGAATTGAATTAATCCATTTATTTTATTTGCACACCAAAAAATATTTATAGACAATATACAGAGCAGGATGAGGAAAATGAAACCTTAAGAGATTACGTTAAACCTCCACCCAAAGACTGTGAAAATATCACCAAATATAAAAACCAGCTGAAATACAGAAAATGATCTGTACACGTTTAAAAGACAATCATTCATAATCTATATCCATTAATAATGAAGTTTTTCTCTCTAACAGTATAAAAGTGGACTTTTTTCTGTTGGTGTTTGCTCCTTCATATTTAGGTGTGTGTCAGGTGTGAAGCAGCTCTCAGGTGTGTGTGTCAGGTGTGAAGCAGTACTCAGGTGTAAAGCAGCACTCAGGTGTGTGTCAGGTGTATGCGGGTCACACACAGGTTGTGTGTGTGTGTAGAAGTGTAGAGGAGGTCAATCAGACTCACAGCGGTCACATATCTTTGAGTATCACCGTATGGGACAAAGCTGCTTATCAGCACCCCCCTCCTCTATCAGCTTACATTTCTGCATGTCTGACAAACACTCGCTCACAATGTACACATCATGTAACGTTTAAGACCTAATATGAAGGTAGATATGTTGCAAAATGTGAGAGCTTGTAGAATGTGATGTGAGTGCTTGTAGAATGAGATGTGAGAGCTTGTAGAATGAGATGTGAGAGCTTGAAGGAAAAAAAAGTGAACTTGTATGTAAAAATCATAATTTACTCCGATTTTCTTTTTTATTACTGGTGCCTCTTATCCTTTACAACCACAACTCTGTGGTTACAACTTCTAGAATCTGCCGCCACAACTGCACAAACTACTTTTCTCGCGTGAATCTGCGCTACTTGAGTTTTGCAACACATTTTGCGAAACGTCTGTAGCAAAACAAATTTGTACTTGTAGAAATGCCCCCCCCCCCACATCTCAAGCCACTGCTATTATAGAAGGTGACAACGCTTAACATTTCAGACCAATGACTACAAAATAAAAATAAATAAAAATAACTCTGCAAATCATCATTATCAATGACATATTGCCTTAAATAAGCACATTTCAAGGTTTTTTACATACAAGTTCATTTTTTTTCCCTTCAAGTTCTCACATGTCATTCTACAAGTTCTCACATGTCATTCTACAAGCTCTCTCATCACATTCTACAAGCTCTCACATCACATTCTACAAGCTCTCACATTTTGCAACATATCTACCTTTATACCTAATGGTCGCACAAAGGACGCTCTGTTGGGAAAGAGAACGTAAACGACCTCCACCTTAAGTTTGTGTGGAAAGAGAAGTCCTTCTACAGCCAGCGCCCTACCACTGACAAGGATCAAAGTGAGGCTTCACCTAGACCTTTAAACTCTGCCTCCTATTGAGAGGACATTCTCTACTCAAAGTTCATTTAGAATACTGAAGTTTCCCCCTGAAGGTTTAATGTGTATTCACAGTCACATGTTGGTTCATTAAGAACATATACATACATATATACATACAGCTTCATGGCTCGTAGCACATTTTAAATGTTCAGTCTTTACGGTGTAGAATACGCCGTGTAGAGTAACGTAGCTACTACGCAGGAGCATACGTACGCAGCCTGCGGGCTCCTCCTCAAGATGCAACCAGGAGTCAAAATATGCAGATGGCGTATTTCCCGTATTTAAAACATTTTTATTTCTCTGTTCTGAGAATCAAAAGCTACGATGAATCAATTCTTCAGATTGACTTTCTGACATGAAAATATCAGAAGTGCATTTCCACATTGACCTCGGTCCTACGTCTCAACTGATTCAGCAAACGTTCATTCATCTCCTCTGATGTCTCCTCTCTTTTCTGTTTTACAGTAAAATACGATTTAATCAACGAGTCTCCGACATAACAAGCTGGGTTTCAGTCGCCATGGTAACCTGTACACAAACAAGAAGAAAAACCAGAAACTGTCCATATAACGATAAATCACAACACAGATGTCTGCCCAGTACTGTAAGTATGCAGAGTGATCGACGATGTACTGTAGAAGCAGAAGTATGAAGCAGCTTTAAGAGAAGTGGATGTCTGACGCATATTTAAAGTTCAGTTTCCACTTCTATGTGTTCTCTCGTCTGCTGAGCAGCAGGTGATGATTTGAGCTGATTACTCAGATTCCTGCATGTTTTTCTCTTTAGCCTGAGGGACTTCCTGTGGGTCCAATATTCCCTGGATAAATGTAAAACCTTTATTCCTCTGAGTCCCAGAAATCATCTAGTCGACTGTCAGATGTGAAACCTTTATTCATCTGTGTTTTAGAAATCATCCAGTTGACTGTCAGATGTGAAACCTTTATTCCTTTGAGTCTCAGAAATCATCTCATCGACTGTCAGAGCACTGCCTGCTGAAGGCCCGCTGCCAGCCTGTGGAAGGGGGAGGGGCTTTGCAGGCCTGTCTCTTCACCGTGTCTCATGATGACACTAGAAGCACCGGATGCTATGTTTGGTTACCATGGTTATTATCTATATATTTTATAAATGTTTGGAAGTAAAGTAATCAGACAAAACACTGTCCACCTTTTCCTTTTGGATCCATTGATCTTTATTTCAGGTGTTCATGTTCATGTCTCTCCAGTTTCTATCCACTACAAACTAACGGATCACTAATCACTCCACCTAATGACCCACATGCTGTCAGTATGCAGTACAACATCTACAGGGGTGTGTGTGTGTGGGTGTGTGGGTGAAAGTGGCTTAAAGTGCATTAGGAGGCCAAAGGAAACGATTTAAGTCCAAACACAAGACTGTTTGTGGAGGAGAAAATGGAAAATGGCACATGTTGAGTTAGAGCAGGTTCAATGTCAGGTTTCAGTGTCAGCAGACACACACACACACACACACACACACACACCACAACAACAACAGTGATTCCTTTACGCCCCGTGAATAAAATACCATAAAGCTTTTATTGAACATCAATCAACTGTTGGTGTGCCGTTACCATGTCACATTTTATTTGACTATTCAAATCATGTATTTAGTATCGGTGACTCTTTATAATACTATATACTAGAATCTCTAAGAGCCAGGTTTTGGTCCTTTAAACCTGAGCAAACAGCCACATACAGTTAGTGTGAGTTGTGAGGGGACTTGGTGGTGTGACATGGTGTAAGCAGCCTGATGGCCGCTCCTCTCAGCGCTGACACATCCCTGACCTCAGGGTCTAATCGCTGGTTAAGGTGGTTCTGGTAGCTGGTCAGCGTGCTGCGCAGGTTCTCTGAGCACGGCTAAAAGAAGAGGCCAGCAGACCAAGAAGAGCCCGGAGAAGTCCGACATGTTTCACCCTGGGTTATACCCTTATCTTATTTCTTAAAGAGCTGCGGCCGTCATCCAGATGGGATGTGACATTTCTACAAGGTATAGAAAAATAAATTCCATGTCTTTGAGTAGGTCTCTTACATTCCCCCTCAAATTAATCCATTTTGCTCTCCTCACCACACCACCCAACTCCCCGCCCCCCCCCCCCCCCCCCCCCCCCCCGTTGGCCTCTGTGTTCGAGCAACAAAGACTCTGACACATACTTAAAGTCCTCGCCAAACGCTGGATGCTATTAGAGAGCTTTGAAAAGAAACACCCTCCCTGCCCAGAAGTCTCCTGTTAGCTTTGTTGTTTCCTTTTAATGCAGCAGTAACAGTGTGTACATGTTCATTATGAGGCGTGGAGTGAACCCTCAACAGGCTGATATCATCCTGCAGCTCTACTGCCTGAAGCTCTCACTATACGACAGGAAGGGTCTTTATTATTCCTGAAAAGACTTATAGACTCTGTAGGAGTGAGAGCAGAGCGATGGACCTCCGACTTTGTCCTGCTCTGACTGCGATCTTTATTAAGTCTGTGTGGAAATATTTATGTGTCTTTAAATCAGTGTGTGCCTCTGTTTCAATAAAGCAAACTTCTCTGCTCCGGGTAAAATACAGCGCTGCACCCAGCTGCTCATTCAGACATCCATCAGAGAGAGGGAGAGAGAGGGGCAGCAGGAGGGGGGGTTCAACATACTGCCTCCACAGATACCACCCCCAAACACTCACAGGTGTCACCACGGAGGTGGTTCACTCTCTCTGGTCTAGATCTGTTTTCTGATTTCTGATTGACCTTTAAAAAACACACAAACATAATCAAGGTGATTTTTTGTCAAGACCGAGGGCCAGATTTAATAAAGGACTCTGAAGTTTTTGCTCCCACTAAACTCGTAAAAAAATAGTAAAAAAATATCGATTTCATAAAAAAACACAAATAATGCTTCCATGGCTGAGCTGTAGTGCAAACAGGTGTCTGTGTGCTGGTGCAGTTTCCCCGCTGGCCACACTTTAATCGTTGTCACTGATGGCTTCACACGTTGGATGAGTGGGGAGTACTTGGGATGAGGAACAAAGAAAGGTGGTCTGACTGTCCCAGGTGGGGGAGGGGGGTCGTGGTGTAGGCTCTTGCGATGTTTGTGTAAACATGGTCCAGAGTTTTGTTTCCTCTTGTATTGCAGGAAACATGCTGGTGAAATTTAGGGAGCACTGTCTTTAAGTTTGAGTGATTAAAATCACCTGCAACTATAAATGCATCCTCCAGGTGAGCAGTCTGTTGTTTACTGATAGCGGTGTAAAGTTCATTCATAGCAGCTTTTGCATCGGCATCAGGGGGGATGTAGGCTGCAGTTACAATAGTGGAGCTGAGCTCCCTTGGCTGATAGAAAGGTCTACATTTAACCATGAGAAACTCAAGGTTAGCTGAGCAGTGTCTCCCAATAATGACAGAGTCTGTACACCAAGCTTTGTTAATATAAATGCACAGCCCTCCTCCTCTGGTCTTACCGGAGTCCTCTGCTGTTCTGTCTGCTCGGAGTGTGTGGCGACCGGCTAGCTTGATAGCATCGTCCGGTACTCCGTTGTTTAGCCATGTTTCCGTGAAGATCATGACATTACAGTCCATAAGTCTCTTACTGTGGATGATGCAAAGTCGTAACTCGTCCATTTGATGGTAGAGGCTGATGTAAAGAGTCCATCAGTAGTAACTCATCCATTCAAACACATTCACACACTGGTGGTAGAGGCTGCTGTGTAAAGAGTCCGTCAGTTACTCATCAGTTCATACACATTCACACACTGATGGTAGAGGCTGCTGAGTAAAGAGTCCATCGGTATTAACTCATCCATTCATACACATTCACACACTGATGGTAGAGGCTGCTGAGTAAAGAGTCCATCAGTATGAACTCATCCATTCATACACATTCACACCCTGATGGTAGAGGCTGCTGAGTAAAGAGTCCATCAGTATTAACTCATCCATTCATACACATTCACACACTGATGGTAGAGGCTGCTGTGTAGAGAGATCATCAGTATCAACTCATCCATTCATACACATTCACACACTGATGGTACAGGCTGCTGTGTAGAGAGATCATCAGTATCAACTCATCCATTCATACACATTCACACACTGATGGTTGAGGCTGCTGAGTAGAGAGATCATCAGTATCAACTCATCCATTCACACACATTCACACACTGATGGTAGAGGCTGCTGTGTAGGGAGATCATCAGTATCAACTCATCCATTCATACACATTCACACCCTGATGGTAGAGGCTGCTGTATAAAGAAACCATCAGTATTAACTCATCCATTCATACACTGATGGTAGAGGCTGCTGTGTAGAGAGATCATCAGTATCAACTCATCCATTTATACACATTCACACACTGATGGTACGGGCTGCTGCATAGAGAGATCTCCAGTATTAACTCATCCATTCATATACATTCATACACTGATGGTTGAGGCTGCTGAGTAAAGAGATCATCAGTATCAACTCATCCATTCATACACATTCATACACTGATGGTTGAGGCTGCTGAGTAAAGAGATCATTAGTATCAACTCATCCATTATTACACATTGACACACCACTGAAGTAACAGGCAACTTTGGGGTTAAGTTGACACATTGGACATTTGGCTGCAGGATCTGGGGATCGAACCCCAAACCTTCTGGTCGAGAGATGACTAACTATCATCTGAGCCACAGCTGCTTCCACTGGATCTCCTCAATTGTTGCCCTTTGTTTACTGTGTTGCCTTCTTCTTCTTCTGCATTGAGTATTGTTGGGCTATATGTACCCAAAGATCATGACCACAGGTGAGGGGTGGAATGTAGATGGAAGGTAAATGGTGGAGTGAGTCTTTGAGAGCTGGACCGTAGTTTGCGTTATGTTCCTGAGTTTTCTCCCAAAGTGAGATCATCCTCAAAGAGTCACAATCAGCTGGTTAGAGACGACACACAGAACCGTCCTGAAACAGTCTGCTGCAATCAGTCTGTGATTTTACAAAGGTAGCACCACTTTAAAGCAGCCTAAACTAATGTAGTGTTTAAAACAAGTTCGAACATAGTGCAACGAAAGCCTTCCTTTATCCAAAGACCAACGTCTGGCACCCTCTAAGGACAATGTGTGACAACTCATTTGAGTCACAGACTAAGATTAAAGACTGGGGGTTGTGGAGGGTCACTGACTGCACGACTGCAACTTCATTCATTTGGAGATTTAGTTACAACTTCAACTATTGAGCAGAAAAATGAAGAAGAGGAGGAAGTGGAGGAGCTGTGGAAAGAGCGAGATTTCCTCTTTGAAGTGTCCTGCTCTCTATACGATGACAGAGAGAAGAAGGAAAGATGGATAGGGAGAATTGGGGCCCTCGAAATCCAATAAATGATTGAGTTCTTACTCCCCAACAGAACCACAATGTCATCAAGGCTCTTGAAGGCTGAAATGAATGTTGAGGACCGGACATTTTTCCTCTCAATTTGAGTCATTGATTATTGTTATTATTGGTCCTCATGTGTTGGCTCTCTTACATTTTAAACATCTGCTCAGATTTTAAACATCTGTCATGTAGCGTGCTTAGTTTACAAGATGGTAAATGGTAAATGGACTTGAGCTTGTAGAGCACTTTTCTAGTCTTCTGATTACTCAAAGTGCTTTTACACCACATGTCACACCTACACATTCAGTAGTAGTAGTAATTTACTTCAGTCAACATATACAGTTTTCCATTAGGAAATGCATAGAAATGCTAGAATAAAAATACAAAAATGTACAAAGGCATGTGCATTCAAGAAAAAACAAGAAGAACATTTTGACCGAAAAGGCTGAAGCTTTCTCTTATTATACCTACCCTAATTACAAATCTTATTATTTAAGGCACTACTTGTTTGGCTACAGAATTCACACACTGATGGCAGAGGTTGCTGTAGTGAGTCCATCAGAAGTAACTCATCTCATTCATACACATTCATACACTGCAGATGAAGCACTGTGAGCAAATTGGGGTTAAGTGTCTCGCCAAAGGACACATCAGAGATGTTGCTGCAGGAGCTGGGGATCAAACCCCCAACCTTCTGGTTGAGAGATGACTGACTCTACCAACTGAGCCACAGCCGCCAAGACAGACAGACTATTATACGTTATGTCCCATTGCATTCCCATAATGTGCTTATGCATGAGCAACTGTATCGTGCCGAACCAGAACCAAGGAAGTGTACAGAGCACTCACACTAGTCTGAGGAACTGGACTTTGGGGGTCAAACATGCTTTTGCACGGTACAGTTTGCCTATAAGTATTATCTTTATCCTGTTAAGTTTGATCTGAAATTGAACAACTAAAGCAATAAGTACGGCAAAACTTTGATATCTCACCAAGCATTTAAAGGAAGAATATGCGATTTTTCACTCTTAAATGTAATAGAAATCAAGTATATCCTCTGTAAATAACTCTGTGAGTCATGTTTGTCTACAATGGGTGTGTAACCCAAGACCCACTATCTGTGATGTCAGAGCCGTACAACATGTATGTGTTTACATCACCGGGCCGGCTGACTCCTCCCCTTGCATATAAAAGATGTTTAATTGAGGGACTAGAGAAAAGAAGAATAACATAATGTACTCACTGCTTATTTGAATGTCATGTTAGCGTTTCTAGATCACGGTCATTTTGTGTAAATTTATATGCAGTGTGACATGGGACTGCTTCTCGAGCCGGAGAGGAGACGTAAACGTAAACGGTGCGAGCGGAAACAAAAACGAGGTAAACGTGGAGGCATAAGAGCGAGACTGGCTAAAATACCACACAGGTCCGCTCTTCCAACTCTTCTACTGGCAAATGTAAGATCTCTGGACAATAAAATGGACCATAAAGAGCTACTGAGAGCTGCGCACCGTGACGTGAGGGACGGCTGTGCGTACATTTTCACAGAGACCTGGCTGAACGAACGCATCCCAGACTCCGCTGTTCAGCTTGAACAATTCACATGCTACCGTTCGGACAGAATCCTTATTAAAGGATGCGATGCTTGGTGTCGAGATGCTGCTGTGGTATGTAAACACTGTTCACCGCTGGCGGAGTTTATGATCATAAAGTGCCGTCCTTGCTGGTCACTGTGTATATTCCCCCCACCACCAACAATGCTGATAGAATCGACGCACTTTGGGAACTTTACAACGCCATCAGTGAGCAACAGACAGCCCACTCAGACGGATTTTTCATCATCGCTGGGGATTTTAACCATGCAAATCTCAAGATGGTTTTACACCACTTCCACCAACTCGTGACCTTTCCCACAAGAGAAGGTAACATTCTGGACATGATTTACACATCAGTTTAAGGTGCTTACAAAGCTTCACCCCTCCCCCACATTGACCACTCTGACCATATCAGTGTAATGCTAATGCCAGCTTACAGATCCAGGGTTAAAGTCACCAAACCAGTTCTGAAGCAGGTATGTGTGTGGCCAGAGGGGGCCTCTGCTGCACTACAAGACTGCTTTGATACCACAGACTGGGAGATGTTTAAGCAGGCAGCCAGCTACAACAACCACACAGACATTGAGGAGTATTCTGACACTGTTACCTCCTACATTAGCAAATGTCACCACCACCAGAACCATCACCACCTGGGCTAACCAGAAGCCATGGCTGACAGGAGAGGTACACGGGCTAGGAACACCGCCAGGAACACCGCCTTCAGAGCTGGGGACGCAGCCTGCCTGAGAACAGTGAGGGCCAACCTGTCCCGTGGCATCAGGAAAGCCAAACGCAGCTACACACTAAAAATAACCGGACACTTCAAGGACAGCAGAGACACACGGAGCCTGTGGCGTGGTATCCATACCATCACAGACTACAAACCCAAGCCACAGACCTGTGACAGCAACACCTCTCTGCTGAACGACCTCAACAGCTTCTTTGCCAGGTTTGAGGCACACAACAGCTTGCCCCCACAGAAGACCACCCCCCCTCCCCACGACCAGACCCCGTGCCTGACTGCAGCCAGCGTGAAGAGAACCTTCTCCAAGATCAACACCCGCAAGGCTGCAGGTCCAGACAACATTCCTGGCCGTGTGCTGAAGGACTGTGCAAAGGAGCTCAAAGATGTCTTCACAGACATTTTCAATGCTTCTCTGAGTCAGGCTGTTGTTCCGTCGTGCTTCAAAGCCACCACCATCATACACAATTCAAAGAAGCCCTCACCATCCACTTTCAATGACTATCGACCCGTTGCACTGACCCCCATCGCCATGAAGTGCTTTGAAAGGTTAGTCATGGCCCACATCAAATCCACCCTCCCCGCCACCCTGGACCCCTACCAGTTTGCATACCGAGGTAACAGATCCACCGAGGATGCCATCTGTTCTGCTCTTCACCCAGCCCTCACCCACCTGGACACCAAAAACTCATACGTCAGAATGCTGTTCATAGACTTCAGTTCAGCATTCAACACCATCATCCCTCAGCAGCTGATCGGCAAACTGGACCAGCTGGGGCTCAGCACGTCCCTGTGCAACTGGCTGCTGGACTTCCGCAGTGAGAGGCCTCAGACAGTGCGAGTCGGCGGCAGCACATCAAAAACCACCGTCATGAGCACTGGGGCCCCCCAGGGTTGTGTGCTCAGCCCCTGCTCTTCACGCTGCTGACCCACGACTGCACTCCATCCTTCAGCAGCAACCACATTGTGAAGTTCGCGGACGACACAACAGTGGTTGGTCTCATCTCCAACAACGATGAGACGCACCACAGGATGGAGGTCAGCCAACTGGCCACGTGGTGCAGAGACAACAACCTCTTCCTGAACGTCGACAAGACCAAGGAGGTTGTTGTCGACTTCCGGAGAGTCCCCACTCCTAAACCCCCACTGACCATCGACGGTGCTGCTGTGAAGAGAGTGAGCAGCACCAAGTTCCTGGGGGTTCACATCAGTGAGGATCTCTCCTGGACAACCAACACCACATCACTGGCCAAGAAGTCCCAGCAGCGCCTCTACTTCCTCCGCAAGCTGAAGAGAGCACGAGCCCCCCCATCCATCATGTGCTCCTTCTACAGAGGCACCATCGAGAGCATCCTGACCAGCTGCATCACTGTGTGGCTTGGGAGCTGCACTGCTGCCAACCGCAAAACCCTGCAGCGCACAGTGAAGGCTGCTGAATGGATTATCGGTGTCCCACTCCCCTCTCTTCTGGACCTCTACGGTACCCGCCTCACCCGCAAAGCAACCAGCATTGTGCGTGACCCCACCCACCCCTCACACAGCCTCTTCAGCCTCCTGCCATCGGGGAGATGGTACCGCAGCCTGCAGGCCGGCTCCACCAAACTGGGAAACAGCTTCTTCCACCAAGCTGTCAGGAAGCTTAACTCTCTCCCCTCTCTTCCTTCCCTCCCCTCTGCCCCCACGAACACTGGACGTTGAAACCCCCTCCCGTTTGCCACCAAGAACTCTGGACTAATAACTCTGAAGCTAACATCTCAAAAGTACAATCAGTTTACTGCACATTGCACATATTGCACAAGCTCACATTTTCTTTAAATTTCATTTTATTTTATTTACCATTTTGTACCTTTTGCACAATTTAGAATTTATTACTGTAAATATTATTTATCTTATTTTTACCTCATTTTATTTATCTATTTTACCTTATCTTATTTTAACTTATTTTGGTTGTATTGCACTGCGGGACGGAGACAAACGAAATTTCAATTCTACTGTATGTTTGGCATATTTTGAAACTGACAATAAAGTTGACTTTGACTTTGACTTTGACAATACGAGCAACTAAAGAAACAAAGAAAATTAGCATGCTAACACAACAATGAAGGGCGAGTTGTTTTGCTTTAATGCTGTTAATGTCGCTCAAGGGCGACATCTACTGGATCAAAAAGTCACAAATTCTTCCTTTAAAGATAGTCAAAAGAATAAAATCACAATCATCACGATCACAAAATAACCTTTCTCTGTACCAAACAAGAAACCTTGAACCTCCAACTACGTTTCTATGCAGATGACTCCATTAAATGAAAAATGTACTTGAGCTTATATAGCGCTTTTCTAGTCTTCCAACTACTCAAAGCGCTTTTACACCACATGTCACACCCACTCATTCATTCCCTTTCACACACTGATGGTAGTGATTGCTATGTAGTATCACCCATCATTAGTAACTAATACCATTCATACACTGCCACCGAAGCAGCGGGAGCAATTTGGGCTTAAGTGTCTTGCCCACGGACACATCGGACATGTTGCCCAGCTAGGGATTGAACCCTTGACCTTCCGGTTGAGAAGCGGTGACTCTACCAACCGAGCCACAGCCGCCCGCTAAACACCTTCACACTCTGTTCACAGAAATGAGAACATCTCAAAGACTACAAATTTTGAGAGATAAAGAAGAGACTTCAGAAAATGTGTTTTTATTAATGAAACTGTTTCTTCATGAACAGAAGATGTTTAATACACATGTCTGCAGCAGCAGGCACAAATACTGTATCTGTACTGCAGAGTTCTCTCAGGGTATCACAAGGATGAAGTGTGTGTGTGTGTGTGTGTGTGTGTGTGTGTGTGTGTGTGTGTGTGTGTGTGTGTGTGTGTGTGTGTGCATGTGTGTGCGTGTGTGTGTGTCTGTGTGTGTCTGTCTTGAGCTGGGATGGTTTGGAGCTGAAACAGTTTATTTTGTTTTCTTGTTATCATGTTCTCTGTCAGAGTCTGCAGCGTTTCCAGGCAGTGCAGCCGCCATGAAGTCAAACCAACGAATTATCCCATTTATAGCTAAGTGTTTCTGGCTGCTGACTGTGTCCCAGAACACACGCACGCAGGCACGCACACACACACACACACACACACACACACACACACACACACACACACACACACACACACACACACACACATGGGTCATGACTTGTCCACGGTGGCAAAAGTTTGAGAATTATATTAAAACTATTGATTGTGATCATAAATAAAAGATAAAATATTCTTAAAATTGTTTCTGACTTTTTTAAACCAAATCGACCTTTTGAGAAGTTCAGATAAGCACAACATTTAGAGGGTCATTTTGTTCTTTATATAACCTGGTAACTATTCTTACATATTTTGAGTCAATGAATGTCTCCAGCGGATTCTTCATCCTTCAGGCTGTAACGTCTGCAGCGGGTAATCAGACTGTAACGTCTGCAGCAGGTAAACAGACTGTAACGTCTGCAGCAGGTAAACAGGTAAACAGACTGTAACGTCTGCAGCGGGTAAACAGACTGCAAAGTCTGCAGCAGGTAAACAGACTGTAACGTCTGCAGCGGGTAAACAGACTCGCCTGCAGCGGGTAAACAGACTGTAACATCTGCAGCAAGTAAACAGACTGTAACGTCTGCAGCGGGTAAACAGGCTGTAACGTCTGCAGCAGGTAAACAGACTGTAACGTCTGCAGCGGGTAAACAGACTGTAACGTCTGCAGCAGGTAATCAGACTGTAACGTCTGCAGCAGATAAACAGGTAAACAGACTGTAACGTCTGCAGCAGGTAAACGGACTGTAATGTCTGCAGCAGGTAAACGGAATGTAACGTCTGCAGCAGGTAAACGGACTGTATCACCGGCAGCAGGTAAACGGACTGTAACGTCTGCAGCAGGTAAACGGACTGTAACGTCTGCAGCCAGGGCCGGCCTGTGGCATAAGCAGTATAGGCAAATGCTAGGGGCGCCATCATCCATAGGGGGCGCCGCTGGTGCCCATATCAGTGCGGCAGAAAACTTGAAGATAAGAAGAAGAAATAGAAGGAAAATGTGTTTAAATATCATTAAATATTATTTATCTAATATAATTTTCATGCTATCAGTTAGTAATGATACAAACGAAGCCATGAAAACACAACTATCACATTTAAAAAGCTCTATTTTCTTTCCTCCTGCATTACGCGGCTGATCACAACACAGCTGCTCGTTACCTGCTCGTTGTGGAGGAGGAGGGCAGGTGACTTATTAGAAGTGAGAGACACTGACCGTACGGATTAATATCACGTTTATAAATGACCGTAATGTGAACAACAACAAAGCCCCCGGGAGCCCAGGGACGAAAAAGAAGAAGAGGAGGAAAAATATGAAAAAGACACAGAGGTAACATGCTGCACAGATCAATTATCTGTTGTAGTTAAGATGATAGTAACGTCAGTGTTTCCTAGCTCGAGTTAACATCAGTTATTTCCACTGTACTTTTATTCGGTAAAGATTATTCATGTTAAGGAAATAACCAGTGTAAGAAATACACTTCTTCTTTTGTTCTTATTTTGTTTGGGACACAAAACCTACTTTTATATTTATTGACATCTTTGTGAACTTAGTTAGCTTTCACCTTCGTAGATTAAAATGTTTATTTTCCATCTCCTGTTGTCATTAATAGTTTTAAGCTCTTGCCTTTAGAGTATTGATGAAAAAGAGCATGAATGCATTTTGTGCTAGAGTTCCTCACTGAATAGATAGTTGTGCATGTTGTAGGTTCTGGCTAGGAAAACGTTTGGGCTCACCTGAAAAACTATGCTGAGGTTTCTGTACTGCACTATATTCTAAAATGCCCATCGTTCCACAAATGCCCCTCTTCTCTCTCCAGATGCAATCAAAACATTTAAATCCATCCCCTGCCTTCCCGTCTGTGACCACTTCTGCTCCCTGCACTGTTTGATATTGTTTGTTCTGTTACACTAGTTATTTGTGAAGAAATATTAGAGTTATTACCATTTTATTCATGTTTATTTATAAGTATTTTTTATTTTTAAATAAATAAATAATGTTAAATATAAAACTGTGTGCCAGTTTTCTTTAAGTGGATGAATATAATATATTAGTGGTCAAACTGGCTGCAATTTAAGGGGCAACCGCTAAAATCTTGCCTAGGGCACCAAAATGGTTAGGGCAGGCTCTGTCTGCAGCAGGTAAACAGACTTTAGACTTTCTGTGGATGTTAAAAATGGAGCCACACCCTGAGCAGCCTTCTCTCCTCCTCCTCCTCTCCTCCTCTCCTTCTCCTCCTCCTCTCTTCCTTCTCCTCTCCTTCTCCTCTTCCTCCTCCTCCTCCTCTCCTCTTTCCCCACTCCTTCTCCTCCTCCTCTCCTCCTTCTCCTCCTTCTCCTCCTTGTCCTCTTCCTCTCCTCCTCCTCTCCTCCTCCTCCTCTCCTCTTTCCCCACTCCTTCTCCTGGTAAAACTCTGACTGTGCAGATAGGAGCTTAGCCTGTGATCACATCTCCTACAGATGACAATTTGTTCTCTGCAGATGAGATGAGATTCAACTTTATTGTCATTACACATATACAAGTATAGAGTAACGAAATGAGGTTTGGCATCTCACCAGAAGTGCAAATAAGCAGAAAGTGCAAGAGTCTGTGCTATGTACAGTAATTACAAAATTTACAGATGTAGACAAAAAAAGTGAATTATTAGGTATATCTGGATGGCTGGATTAATGGGATGCAATAAATACAAATAAATGCTATAAATAAGTAATGCTACAAAATAAGTGTATTCTTAGGATTATAATAAGTGTATTCTTAGGATTATAGATGGAGCTCCATGTCATCTGTCAGCTGGTCTCAGTGTGTGGGCGTGGTCTGATCCTCCGTCCTGACCTGCACACCTTCATCACCTTTTTTCTGCAGACCAACTGTCTGTGCTGAGTGGATAGAATCCTTCAAACAGACAGAAACATGAGGGCAGAGTGAAACGTTGAGTTTCCTGGCTTGCACTTCTTGAATAAAAGGGCATTTTTTAAATAAATTAGGATAAAGTCTGAAAAAACAACTCATGCTTATTTAGCCTTTTTATACTGAAGAGAAAAAAATCTGTGGGACCACATCAGACACAAGAACAATGCCCACAGCTTGTAATTATGTTTGAAATGTGGTAAGTAGAATATCAAGATTTCCAATTATTTTCAAAGACGAGGAGAAAGAAAGGAGCCTGGAGGAGATATAAGTCTGAGCTTCACATGGTTCCACTTTACAGGCCTGAAGAGAAACAAACAAATTGCACCTCATTTGGTTCGCCCGGGTATTTTTAACTGCTTTTGGCTGGCAAAGCCGCAGCACAATCAATTGCACGCTCAAGAACAGCACTGACTCTGCAGAAAGAGCTCACACACACACACACACACAAACACACACACACACACACACACACACACACACACACACACACACACACACACACACACACACACACACACACACACACACACACACACACACACACACACACACACACACACACACACACACATACACATACACATACACACACACACACACGCACAGTGAACAGTATCCAGGGGTTTTACATGAGAAAGTTGCAGCTCTTGTGTTTGTGGCCTGGCGTGACTCGAACACGTCTGAGTCAGCGAGTCGCCGCAGAAAACTGACGGATGCTGAGCAAACTGACCGCTGCTCCTCCATCTTTAACTTCTTTAGTCTGAACGTGAGCTTCATGATGAACACACACACACACACACACACACACACACACACACACACACACACACACACACACACACACACACACACACACACACACACACACACAAAGCTTAACATTTTTGTCTTTGCTCTCCAACATCTGAGGACTTTCTACCTTTTGATTTCACATCAGAGGGTGTGTGGGCATACAGCGAGGAGCCTGTGTGTGTGTGTGTGTGTGTGTGTGTGTGTGTGTTTCTACAATTCTACCCACAAGCAAGGATCTAGAATAAAGGGAACAATGTCAGTGAGAGAAAAGGATCAGCTTTGGACACACAGGTGCTGACAGGAAGTGACCAGAGGCAAAGCACAACATTGACAGCAGTTCTTGAGAGCTCTAATCAGTATAGAAACCATCTTATAAGTCGTCGTTATCAAACAAAAACCATCGTCATTACCATCATCATCATCAATAATATCCAGATCATCATCATTAAGTTAGTAGGTATTCATGAAAGAGCTGGGTCTTTAGCTTTTTATTAAAGGTGCAGAGGGACTCTGCAGATCCAATGGAGTGTGGAAGGTCATTCCACCACCGGGGGGGCAACAGAGGAGAAGAGTCTAGTTAGAGACTTAGGACCCTGTAGTGAAGGTTGGATCAGACGCCTTTCATTGGCAGAGCGTAGTGGGGGGGAGAGAGTGTAGACCTGGATGAGAGAGTTAAAGTAAGGAGATGTTTTTGTCGCTGTTTTGTAAGCAAGCAGCAGAGTTTTAAATTTGATGTGAGCAGTAACTGGGAGCTGGAGAGGAGAAGGAGATGAACAGCGGAGTGACATGTGCTCTTTTAGGAAGGTTGAAGACCAGTCGTGCTGCTGCATTTTGTATCATCTGCAGGGGTTTGATAGTACGTGTAGGAAGCCCTGCCAGTAGAGAGTTGAAATAATTGATGCGTGATATCACAAGAGCCTGTACCAGGAGCTGTGTAACGTGTTCTGACAGGTAAGGTCTGATCTTCCTGATGTTGTACAGGGCAAATCGACATGACCGGGCAATCGAAGCTACTTGAACCTTAAAAGTTAGCTGGTCATCAATCATGACACCCAGGTTCCGGGCAGACTTTGTGGGCATGAGTTTGGTTGTTCCAAGCTGGATATTGATCTGTGGTTGCATAGAGGGACTGGCTGGGATGACAAGGAGCTCAGTCTTTGAAAGATTGAGTTGAAGGTGGCGTTCATTCATCCATTTAGAGCAGGGGTGTCCAAAGTTTTTTTAGTGAGGGCCAAATACAAAATATTTAATTTGGGGCCGGGCCACACACTAGAGGTGACATATTAACACATGAATACTGTGTGTATTTCTAACTCACTTATAATCTGAAGAACATTGCACTCAGTGGGAGCAGTGATGCTGTCCTTTGGATTGAAGGATGGCTGACATGTCTGGAGTAAGTTTGGTGGTTGAGACATAAAGGACTTCACAGAGATGGCTATCAGTCATTCTGGTTCTCAGTCTGCTTTTGTTATGATTTAACAGAGAAAATGTTTGTTCACATATGTATGTTGAACCGAACAGGCTCATTTTGCGTGGCGTCTCATCAGAGGAAACTTGGCATTATCCAAACTCTGATCGAAGTCAGGGAGGGAGAGAAGCTGATGTTGACTCTTCAGAGAATCATCACATTGCATTTCAATCAGTTCTAACTGCAGACTCTCTTCCACTTCTTCTGCATCCACCAGAAAGGGGGTCGAGAACAGCTTGATTTCTTTTTCAATGACAGAAAAATCTTGGAATCGCTGGTTGAATTCTGTCAGGAGAGATACATATTTCTCCTTTTTAGCAGAAAGGTCGGCCTTTGGAATAGCAGACTTGATTTCAGACAGCGCAGGGAAGTGTGCAGCATTAAAGCTTCGTAGTTGTGTCTCAAACAGACGGAGCTTTACATAGAAGGCTTTCATGTGCGCATACAGGTGTTCTTTGCCTTGTAGGTTCTTGTTCAGTGTATTCAGATGATGAGTAAGATCAACTAAAAAAGCCAGGTCTGACAGCCACAGAGGGTCACTCAGTTCATGAAGAGGTCGGCCCTTTTCTTTCAAAAACTGGTCGATTTCTGATCTCAGCGAGTAAAACCGTTGCAGCACAGAGCCGCGGCTGAGCCAGCGCACATCAGAGTGGTAGAGTACATCCCCGTATTCCGCATCCACGTCAGATAGGAAAGCTTGAAATTCTCTGTGGTACAGTCCTCTAGCGCGTATTATGTTGACAGTTTTCACAACAGTGTTCATCACATCGCCCAGCTTGACAATCTTGGCACACAGTGCTTCTTGGTGGATTATACAGTGCACCCTAACAGCCTCACCGCCGCTCTCTTTTACCTTGGCGCACACCATCGATGCCATTCCTTTGCGCTCGCCGGTCATGGCCGTTGCTCCATCCGTTGTTACTCCACAGAGCTTTTCCCATTTAAGCCCCATCTTTTCAACGGCCTCCTTCACAGCTTCAAAAATGTCTTTACCCGTCGTTGTGCCTTTTAGGCTCATCATATCAAGCAGCTCCTCCGTACAGCAAAAATTATCATCCACTCCCCGCAAAAAAATTAACAGCTGCGCGATGTCTGTGGCATCTGTACTCTCATCACATGCTATCGAGTAAAAATCAAAAGCACAAGCTTTGTCTTTCAGCTGAAGTTTCAAGTTAGCTGACAAGTCACACACTTTCCGTTGACTTCTTTGAAGAAATATTCATTTTCCCACCGTGTTTGAAATCTCCTACACTCACTAGCTATTTTGCGCTTCTTCGGTGCTGCCATTTCTGGTGACTTGCGGTATAAGTTTTTCTTTGCTTAATTTTGTTTAGTGGAGAAGCACCGTTTCCGTGGCTGGCTCCATCTAGTGTTGAAACTGAGAAGTGCAACAGAGTTGAGCTCAAGCTTCTTGTTCGGGCCATATTCAATTATATTTTCAGAATTTGCAGCGGGCCAATAAAAACTGGACCGCGGGCCGCAGTTGGCCCGCGGGCCGTAGTTTGGACACCCCTGATTTAGAGATATCAGCAAGGCATGATGAGATTCTTGCAGAGACTGTAACATCGTCTGCCGGGAAAGACAGGAAGAGCTGGGTACCGTCAGCATAGCAGTGGTATGAGAAGCCATGAGAGCGGATTATTGAACCAAGTGAGCTTGTGTATATGGATAAGAGAAGGGGACCAAGCACTGACCCTTGAGGTACCCCTGTGGATAAGCTGTGCGCTTTGGACACTTCTCCCTTCCACGACACTCTAAAGGATCGCTGCTTCCAGACTGCTCGCTCTCATTGGAAGATCTCCCCCTAACCCCCTAACGTTCAGGAGTTTTAAATTCACCAGATATATGAACATGTTCAACATGTTCAGGCACAGCACCCTGAGAGTGGAGCGGCGTGGAGAGACACATTTGAGGAGTTTGTTAAAGTGAGGGAAAATGAAGGGTCCTAAAGTGTGCTCTCATGAACGCCCATGAGGAGAGCATGCAAACTGTTACATGATCACAAATTAGCAGTTTATACGATAACAGCCTCATATCAGACATTATCAACAGGAAGCTCCTGATCTGTGTGTGTGTGTGTCTCTGTGTGTGTGTGTGTGTGTGTGTGTGTGTGTGCATGTGTGTGTGTGCTCTGATCTGAGATGATCCTTTATTATTTTATGTCAGTGTCGTCCAGTTTCATCCCAGAGGTTCAGTTTATGTAGACAATTTCACGCTTTATGGTTCTTACACAAGCCATGGATCAGTCACGCATACAGGATCTGTGTGTGTGTGTGTGTGTGTGTGTGTGTGTGTGTGTGTGTGTGTGTGTCTGTCTGTCTGTCTGTCTGTCTGTCTGTCTCTCTCTCTCTCTCTCTGTCTGTCTCTCTGTCTCTCTCTGTCTCTCTGTCTGTCTCTCTGTCTGTCTCTCTCTGTCTCTCTCTGTCTCTCTCTGTCTCTCTCTCTCTCTCTCTCTCTCTGTCTCTCTGTCTGTCTCTCTCTGTCTCTCTCTGTCTCTCTCTCTCTCTCTCTATCTCTGCCTGTCTCTCTCTCTCTGTCCCTCTCTCTCTCATGTAGAGTAAGAGTTTATGAGTATGAGCTGCAGCACAGTTGTTTGTCGTGTAGAGAATTAGTGTTCAGTAACTCTGACTTGTAAATGTTTGACTGTGTTGGATGTCTCAGAAACCGCTGCTGTATTTGTGTAATAACAAAAAGAGCTCTGACAGCAGAAACGGGTCGACTTAACAAGGCCTGTGGTCTCATTTTCATCCAAATTAAATGTCTGTGTTCACAAACAAGAACAGGATGCCAGGGGGATGAGATAAGTCCTCGCTGTCCCGGGGGCCGCTCTTTTTAAAACAATAATTTCTTCTTCTTTTGGGGATAAACTACTCAACAGCTGCTTGAAGACAAAGCTCTGTTGAGCCACTCAAACACAGTCTCTAAGTTTGCTAATCTGTGAAAATGATGAAGAGACCCTAAAAAAGGAGGAGGAGCTGACCTGCTGATGTCACCAGCTCGAAGAGTGAGTAGTTGTCACATCTGGATGATTAGAGTATTTTCACAGGTGAAAGCAACATAGCAGGAAGTGAAAACTAAGGAATGTTTAAAAGATGGATGACAAAACCGCTCAATGTAAGTGAAGCAAACACAATGAGAGCTCTCCTTGCTGATTGTCTGCAGTATAGATCATAAGCTCAGCCTCCTCCATGTTAACAGATGGGTCTTAATCTAAACACACGTCAACACACTGTGTGTCCCTCCCTCTCTCTCTCTGTCTGAAGCTCTTTCAAAGTGGGAAAGCCAAGACATCACACCTCCATCACTCTAATGACCATAACTGCCATAACTTCCATCAGCATTATGGTATATAATAGTTACATGGTGGTTACATTATGGTTTATAATGGTTACATTATCGTATATAATAGTATATAATGGTTACATTATTGTATATTATGGTATATAATGGTCACATTATGGTATATAATGGTCATATTATGGTTACATAATAGTTACATGAGGGTACATAACGGTATATAATGGTATATAGTGGTTACACTATGCTATATAATGGTATATAGTAGTTACATTATGGTATATAGTGGTTACATTATGGTACATAATGGTATATAGTGGTTACGTTATGGTATATAATGGCCATATTATGGTACATAATAGTTACATGATGGTACATAACGGTATATAATAGTATATAGTGGTTACATTATGCTATATAATGGTATATAGTTGTTACATAATGGTATATAATGGTTACATTATGGTATATAATGGTATATAGTGGTTACATAATGGTATATAATGGTTACATAATGGCATATAATGGTTACATTATGGTACATAATGGTATATAGTGGTTACATTATGGTATATAATGGTTACATTATGGTATATAATGGTATATAGTGGTTACATAATGGTATATAGTGGTTACATTATGGTATATAATAGTTACATTATGGTACATAATGGTATATAGTGGTTACGTTATGGTATATAATGGTTATGTTATGGTTTATAATGGTATATAATGGTTACATTATGGTACATAATAGTTACATGATGGTACATAACGGTATATAATGGTATATAGTTGTTACATTATGCTATATAATGGTATATGGTGGTTACATTACGCTATATAATGGTTGCATTATGGTACATAATGGTATGTAGTGGTTACATTATGCTATATAATGGTATATAGTGGTTACATTATTGTATAAAGTGGTTACATTATGGGACATAATGGTATATAGTGGTTACGTTATGGTATATAATGGTTATGTTATGGTTTATAATGGTATATAATGGTTACATTATGGTACATAATAGTTACATGATGGTACATGATGGTATATAATGGTATATAGTGGTTACATTATGGTATATAATGGTACATAGTGGTTACATTATGGTATATAATGGTTGCATTATGGTATATAATGGTTGCATTATGGTACATAATGGTATGTAGTGGTTACATTATGCTATATAATGGTATATAGTGGTTACATTATGATATATAATGGTATATAGTGGTTACATTATGGTATATAGTGGTTACATTATGGTATATAATGGTATATAGTGGTTACATAATGGTATATAGTGGTTACGTTATGGTATATAATGGTTATGTTATGGTTTATAATGGTATATAATGGTTACATTATGGTACATAATAGTTACATGATGGTACATGATGGTATATAATGGTATATAGTGGTTACATTATGGTATATAATGGTACATAGTGGTTACATTATGGTATATAATGGTTGCATTATGGTACATAATGGTATGTAGTGGTTACATTATGCTATATAATGGTATATAGTGGTTACATTATGATATATAATGGTATATAGTGGTTACATTATGGTATATAGTGGTTACATTATGGTATATAATGGTATATAGTGGTTACATAATGGTACATAGTGGTTACGTTATGGTATATAATGGTTATGTTATATAATGGTTATGTTATGGTTTATAATGGTATATAATGGTTACATTATGGTACATAATAGTTACATGATGGTACATAACGGTATATAATGGTATATAGTGGTTACATTATGCTATATAATGGTATATAGTTGTTACATTATGATACATAATGGTATATAGTGGTTACATTATGGTATATAATGGTATATAGTGGTTACATCATGGTATATAATGGTACATAGTGGTTACATTATGGTATATAATGGTTACATAACGGTATATAATGGTATATAGTGGCTACATTATGGTATATAATGGTATATAGTGGCTACATTATGGTATATAATGGTATATAGTGGTTACATTATGGTATATAATAGTAACACGATGGTACATCAAGGTATATAATGGTTACATTATGGTATATAATGGTATGGTTACATATATAATGGTTACATTATGGTATATAATGGCATATAATGGTTACATTATGGTATATTATGGTCACATTATGGTATTTAATGGTTAAATTATGTATATAATGGCATATATAGTTACATTATGGTATATGATGCTTACATTATTGTTTATAATGGTATATAATGGTCACATCATGGTATATAATGGTCACAATATGGTTTATAATGGTATATAATGGTTACATTATGGTATATAATGGTATATATGAGATGAGATGAGATGAGATTCAACTTTATTGTCATTACACATATACAAGTATAGAGTAACGAAATGAGGTTTGGCATCTCACCAGAAGTGCAAATAAGCAGAAAGTGCAAGAGTCTGTGCTATGTACAGTAATTGAGTGCAAGAGTCTGTGCTATGTACAGTAATTCTGTGCTATGTACAGTAATTGCAAAATTTACAGATGTAGACAAAAAAAGTGAATTATTAGGTAAATCTGGATGGCTGGATTAATGGGATGCAATAAATATAAATAAATGCTATAAATAAGTAATGCTACAAAATAAGTGTGTTCTTCGGATTATAATATACAGATTAAGGTGCAGTGAGCAGGGGGGGGGGTCAGCAGGGGGCGGAGAGAGAGAGGGAGAGAAAGAGAGAGACAGAGTTCAGAGTTCGGGGGGTAGAGTTCAGTAGAGAAACAGCTCTGGGGAAAAAGCTGTTCCTCAGTCTGCTGGTTCTGGTCCGGAGGCTTCTGAAGCGCCTGCCGGAGGGCAGGAGGGTAAACAGTCTGTGGGCAGGGTGGGAGGAGTCTTTAAGGATGCCATGAGCTCCCCGCAGACAGCGTGTTCTTTGGACATCCTCAATGGCAGGAAGTGGACACCTTGTGATGCGCTGGGCGGTTTTTACCACCCGCTGTAGCGCCTTACGGTCTGCGACAGAGCAGTTTCCGTACCAGACTGAGACACTGCTGGTCAGGATACTCTCGATCACACAGCGGTAGAAGTTCATCAGTACATAATGGTTACATTATGGTATATAATAGTTACATAATGGTTCATAATGTTAAGGTGACATTGGACATGGACATTGATAGTATTGAGTGTAAGAGCCAATATGCAAATTATTGATTAATACTAAATATCTAGTTAAAAATGATTAAAATCTAATAACAGTAATTTCATGTAAATTCATAATGTTTAAAATTGTTTTAAAGGCATAATTTAGTCATTTATAAATGATAAAAAGGTTATTGTTTATGTTTTTGGATGTTTATGTTATGACAGCACTGCGTAGTTAAAGTTGTGACCATTGTGACGTAAGCAGTTTGGAGTCCAATATTGATGGAAGCTACACAGTTTTTTGACCGTGCGTTAGACCGTTTGTTAAACCTGTATTTTATTTTTTAAGTAAACCTTTTAAAACGGAGGAAAGCTGTCCTGTCTTTTCGCTCGCGTTGCAAATACTGTGAGTTGACTCCAAAAAGTGGTACAGAGGACGAAGAAAGAGACAGAGTGCCACTACGTTTTGTCAAAAAACTATCTTAAAGGATCAATAAGCTGGAACGTGCCTTAGGGGAGATTAGGAAAGAGAGCTCACCTAATGAAGCCAGCAGAAACGGGTTATCCTTTAAAGTACTCTCCAAGAAAAGGTAACGTGAAACCTAAATACTACCCTCGTGCATTTCCATGGAAGGATGTAAAGCCGACTCAGGAAGATAAACTACAGATCGCCAGCGTGTACATTGATAAAGCACTGAAATGGCCGCAGATCAAATCTGATGATGGAAAGGCATTAAATGCTTATGCAATGTTTTTGGTTGGATGTCGCAACACTATGGAAGACATAGAATTTCTAGAAGAGATGGACAACCCTACCAACTTACGGACGGTGGTATCCAAACTACCCTTCAAAATGAAAGAACGTTGGCGTGCTGAAGCTTACGATGTCAAACAGCGAAAAGGCAGAAGAGCAAAGTTTGCTGATTTGGTGAACTACATAGACCGCCAAGCTAAAATAATGATCGATCCACTGTTTGGTATTATACCAGACAGCCGCCCAACCATAATTGGAAAGATCGAACAAAAGGAAAGGCATCCTCCTAAGAGAGAGGTCCGTGGAAGCAATTTCACTACCAACGTTTTCCAAAATAAAAGACCTCAAGAAACATATGTGATGTCAGGTAATTCAAGCAAAACCAGGATTGCCTTTGAGAAGCCATGTTTGTACTGTCAGCAGTTTCACATTCTAACTTCATGCAACAAAATAAAAGATCAGCCACACAAAGAATGTGTTGAGTTCTTGAAGTCAAATGGCTTGTGTTTTGGCTGCTTAACCCCTGGCCATCTCAGCAAGTTCTGCAAAAGACGAATGGAGTGTAAAGTATGTGGGTTAAGTCATCCAGACATTTTACACATGGAAAAAAGAGAAGATTCTGTCTCACCTGAGAAGAATGAAGTTGCTCACGGAAACAAACTATCGTGTGCTCAAGTTTCTGTCACACAAGAGTCTTGTAGCCTAACGGGGGCCGGAAAAGCTGAATGTGTGCTGTCGATAGTACCGGTGAAGATTAAATCAAGAAAGAGCGACAAGTATGTTGAAACGTACGCCTTCATGGACCCAGGAAGCACAGCAACGTTCTGCACAGGAGACCTGCAAAAGAAATTGAATGCTAAAGGGAAACCAACACAATTATTTCTCAGCACAATGAGTCAAGACAAACCTGGAGAACAGAAGCTAATAAATAGCTATGTGATATCGGACCTGGAAGTGTGCGGGCTGGAAGACACCAAACATATTGAGCTACCAAAAGTGTACACTCACAGCAACATACCAGTTCACGCCGAAAATATACCCAGGCAGTCAGATATTCAACAGTGGCCTTATCTCAGCGAAGTGCGTTTGCCAGAATTAGAAGCAGATGTAGGCCTACTTATTGGAGCAAACTGTCCAAAGGCTATGGAGCCATGGCGCATCATTAACAGTCAAGATGGAGGCCCTTATGCTGTTAAGACGGCCATTGGATGGGTCGTGAATGGTCCCATGAGAAAGGAACTGGAGGACACAGAGAACAAACCGCCTCAGTGTTCAGTGAACAGGATCTCAGTGATGGAAGTTGAGAAGTTACTTGTCCAACAGTACAACACTGATTTCCCAGAGCGCAACTACAACGACAAAGAAGAGTTGTCGCAAGAAGACAAACAGTTCATGCAGTCTATGCAGAAAACAGCAATGCTGGAAAACGGACATTACAGCATTGGATTGCCGCTCAGGAACATGAAGCTCCAGATGCCTAATAACCGTTGTGTGGCGGAGCAGCGCATAGCCAGTTTGCACAGAAAGCTCAAGAAGAATCCTGAGTTCTTTGAAGAGTACAAAGACTTCATGGATACTATCATAAGCAAAGGCTATGCTGTCCAAGTTCCGGCACACCAGCTGAATCGTGACGACAACAGGGTGTTCTACATACCGCACCATGGGGTGTATCACCCTAAGAAAAGAAAACTACGAGTGGTCTTCGACTGCACAGCTTCGTATCAGGGCCGGTCTTTGAACTGTGAGTTACTACAAGGACCTGACCTGACCAATACGTTGGTGGGTGTCCTCTTAAGATTTCGTGAGGAGTCAATAGCCATAATGGCAGACATCGAGTCGATGTTTTATCAAGTTAAGGTGCCAGAAAAAGACGCAGATCTCCTCCGCTTTCTTTGGTGGCCCAACGGCAACTTGAATGGGCCAATGAAGGAATTTAGGATGGCAGTGCACCTATTTGGGGCCACTTCATCGCCAAGCATTGCTTCGTATGCCCTTCGAAGAACCGCTGAGGACCATAGAGCTACTGCCTCCCCAGAAGCTGTCCAAACAGTCCTGCGCAACTTTTACGTGGACGACTGTTTGAAGAGCGTAGCTACAGAAGACGATGCAGTGACATTGGCAAGTGATCTCCGTACCTTGTGTGCCAGAGGAGGTTTCAATCTGGTTAAGTGGATGAGTCATAGCCGAAAGGTGTTGATGTCCATTCCAGAAGTACACAGAGCTAGTGGAGTAAAAGATTTGGATCTAAGCCATGAAGCTCTACTAGTCGAGAGGACTCTTGACATACAGTGGGATACAGAAACGGATACCTTCACTTACAGCATGAAGCTGCAAGACAAGCCGTTGACGAGGAGGGGCATTTTATCCGTCGTCAATTCTATCTACGACCCCCTCGGCTTTTTGGCTCCAGTCATCCTGCCAGCCAAACTTCTGCTGAAAGAGCTTTGTAAGGAGCAACATGGTTGGGATGAGAACATTGGTGAAAAACATGCTGAAGAGTGGAAAAGATGGAAAGAAGACATTACTCACCTTGCTGACTTCCACGTGAGCAGATGTTTAAAACCCACAGACTTCGGATGCGCTGCCACAGCGCAGTTACATCATTTCTCGGATGCCTCAGAGTACGCATATGGCACTGTGACTTATCTGCTGCTAGAAAACAAACAAGGCAAGAAACATTGTTTTTTCCTGATGGGAAAATCAAGAGTCGTCCCACTCAAGCAAGTTACAATACCCCGGCTTGAATTGACTGCGGCAGTCATGGCAGTGAAGATGGACAAGATGTTACGTCAAGAACTTCAAGTTCCACTTCAACCATCTATCTTCTGGACAGACAGCACTACCGTACTCAGGTATATTGACAATGAAACAGCTCGATTCAAAACTTTTGTTATGAACAGAGTTACACTGATCCGCGAAGCCACCAAACCATCTCAGTGGAGCTACGTCGGATCAGCAGAAAATCCTGCAGATCAGATCAGCCAGCAGGGGTCTGAAGGCCAAGAGTTTGATACAAGAGGGAACATGGATTAATGGACCGAACTTCCTGTTGCAAAATGAACATGATTGGCCCAAGCAACCCGTGCAAAGGAAGGAAAGCCTTCAAGATGACCCGGAGGTCAAGAACCCGGTTATAGTCAACACCATCAAAATCGAAGATAACGTGGAACCAATGAACCAGTTCATCACCTCGCAACTCCTGGCTCATGGGCAGAGTGGTAGAGACCTTACCCGACTCCAGCGGAGCAGTTCGTAGGGTGAAGATAAAAACCAAGACCAGCCTCTTGGAAAGACCTGTTACCAAACTGTGCTTGTTAGAAGGAGCGACGTCAAACGAGAAGATTTGAGAAAAAAAAAGGAAGAATCACAGGGAATAACTTTAAGTTGGACATTTCATGGACATTGGATTTATTTGGCTCTTAATGTTTTAATTTGTAATTGTTTAGTCCGCCTGCCTAACCAATTAGGGGCCGGGTAATGTAAGAGCCAATATGCAAATTATTGATTAATACTAAATATCTAGTTAAAAATGATTAAAATCTAATAACAGTAATTTCATGTAAATTCATAATGTTTAAAATTGTTTTAAAGGCATAATTTAGTCATTTATAAATGATAAAAAGGTTATTGTTTATGTTTTTGGATGTTTATGTTATGACAGCACTGCGTAGTTAAAGTTGTGATGGTTGTGACGTAAGCAGTTTGGAGTCCAATATTGATGGAAGCTACACAGTTTTTTGACCGTGCGTTAGACCGTTTGTTAAACCTGTATTTTATTTTGAAGTTTTTTCAGTAAACCTTTTAAAATGAAGGAAAGCTGTCCTGTCTTTTCGCTCGCATTGCAAATACTGTGAGTTGACGCCAAAAAGTGGTACAGAGGACGAAGAAAGAGACGGAGTGCCACTACATTGAGAGTTTAGGCCTTTAATAAAACATCATGTTTCATGAAAGGGCCAAAGGAGATAAATGAATCCTTCACAAACGGCAGACAAACATTTTGTCTAAATTGCACAGATAAGTTGGAAACATATTGACGTGATTTTTACTGCTATAAAATCATAGTTCTATATTCTTGTTGTGACAATCATAATTTAAAAAGTAAAAAGTGCAAACATAAACAATATTTTCACTCCCCATTAAGGGCCCCACTCACTCACTTTCTGCAGAATGAATACGAGAAGGCTGGAGGAGAAACGCAGTCAGAGTGAAACATTCAGCTGAGTTCACACATGCTCTAAAATATCAATCAATTCAGCAGTTTTTCAGGAGTTTTCTGCGAGTGTGAAAGCCCTTGTGATAACAGTTTTTACCTTCACATAAAGGCAGTCATTGAACGTCTTCAGAGTAGGAACAGCGTGCAGAGAAGAACATACTGACCAACAGAGAACAGTATGTTTCAGCTCCACATCACACCAGTTTCTCACGGGTCACAGGATACAAACATCATAAATACACTTCCTGCTGTGTCCTCACATAGACTCGATGTCATGCAGAAGATTTACCAGGAGGCTGGCAGGAAACATTCAGGCTAAAGTCTGGGAGAAAGAAGTGTCCAATTCAATCACACATGAAGCTCTCTGCCAAACTTTTCAGGACACTTAAAGAGTGAAAGAGCCGAAACATTTGTGGTTCACAGGTAAGAATATCGTTAAATTCTTCTGAAACATCAAATGATATCCTTTGTTTTAAATGACAATCTCATATGTGATCATTTAAACTTCTCTCTCTCTTTTTCTCTCTCTCTCTCTCTCTCTCACGCAGAGAGGAAGAAAATGAACTCTCATATCCTTCCTGCCGCTCTCGTTTATCTGCTCCCAGTATTGTTGCAGCAGATGAGCAACACACACACACCCAGCGTGGACAACAACAGCAGGACGGAAATGACGGTGTGCTACCAGAGACGCCCTGTGACGGGTTTATTCCTCTCACACATCAGTCAAACCAGCTGACTCAAACTTCCCTCAACAGCTGATTGGTTTGTTCTTCAGCGTTCAGAGCTGAAGTCAGCATGTGGTCCAGAAGTCGCAGGTTGCTTACGTTTAGGATAATAATAATTAAAGTCCCAGAGAAGGCACAATGAATGTTAGAATAAACATGTGATTATCTTCATTCGTTCATATCTCCATAAATTGTTCTTCAGCTGTCTCAGGGTGTCGGTCACATTCTGTTACTTTAACGATATCCTGTTCACTATCTAAGACTTTGTGTTGGTATCAAACAGGTGTCCTTTGATTTAGACTCGAATGATATCAAAGTGATGGTGACATCATATCTCTGTCTATAATTGGAGACGTCCTGAGTTCCCTCTGTGATGTCCAGATGTTGAAAGTAAAAACATGTTTGGTATTTGTGTGCTCAGCATCAGATCTGGATTTAATGGACTCTCCCTCCTGTTTATTTGAGTTGACACATCTGCTCTCAAGGGCCCGTTAGCTCAGATCAGAGGCTGTTTGTTGATGCACAGAGCACCCCCCCCCCTCTCTGATAGGACAATAACAGTAAGGTGAATCCTCCTCTCTGACCTGAACAACAGATCGGTGTCCTGTGAGCGGGGGCTCCATGCTGTTGCTCCCCGCTGAACCAGCAGGTGCTCCAATGGAGATGAACTCAGAGACTCTTTCTCACAGAGTGAACCGAGAAGACGCCCTCAGTCCTCCCTGAACCTGCAGACCAGGAGGTGGAGCATGACAGGAATCCACCCCCCCCAGTCTTCTGTCCTATGTCCTCCTGTAAAGACATGAGACCACGCTTACAGCTCACTCAGCGGCCCTCACATTTTTGTCTCATTTATTAACATCACATACACTAATCTCCATCTGTACCCAGCAGTCTGGACCCTCAGCATGAGAAGTCTTCTGGTTTCTGTTTGTAGTACATTTGTAATCCGAGCTATATGGACCAATCAGGTATCAGCCGGCTTTGGTGTATGCAGGAGGAACCGCCTGAGTGGAGAGCAAAGACAGGACTACTCTTCTCTGCATCAATGACACACCCAATCAGCTGTACTCTAATAAAGATTTACTCATCTCTATAAACTGATTTCAGGATACACACACACACACACACACACACACACACACACACACACACACACACACACACACACACACACACACACACACACACACACACACACACTCACACAAAAACACTGACAACTTTTCAGTCTGGAAACAGCAACAGAACCCTGTTACTAAGTCATTCAACCTTTTAACCTTTAGATAAACCTGCTGTCTACTAGTGTGTGAGAGTGTGTGTGTGTGTGTGTGTGTGTGTGTGTGTGTGTGTGTGTGTGTGTGTGTGTGTGTGTGTGCGTGTGTATGTGTGTGTGTGTGTGTGTGTGTGTGTGTGTGTGTGTGTGTGTGTTGGGGGGGTCTTGGGAACCCGGGAGCAGCTTTGTTCTCTGCCATTGTTTGTCCTCAGGATGTCCTTCAGGAACGTCTCTCAGGAGGTCAGAGGAGCAACTCGGTCTCACTTTGATGTCCCCGAGCATGCTGGGAAACATGTTAGTGTGTGTTTATTTACACACAGTCTGATGATAGAGTCACAGGAATACATTTTTGATTAGTGTTTGTAAAGTGATGTTTTCCTGCGTCAGGACCGGATAAACGTTCTGTGTTAGTCTGCTACCAGCTCTCTGTTTCTCTGAGAGCAGAGCTCATAATCACAGGTGTCATCATCACAGGTAAATGGATTTGAGCTTGTATAGCCTTCTTCGAGTCTTCAGACTCCTCAAAGCTACATCTGTTACGTATACAAATCAGTGTCATGTCATCTTTATTGTTTTATAGTGATGTACCCAAATGGAAAGGAATTTGTGGGCTGTACCTTGTAGCAGAATATAAGCAACACTGTGTGATGAAGACTTTGCCATTTTGCCATTTTGCCCATGATGGCCACTTTGTCAATGATTGTCAATGATTGTGAGATCTTGGTCAGCATGGGTCAGCGATGGTCTGCACTTTGTCAGCCATGTGTGTTGTGTTTCTGTGTTGTCTGACCATGGCTGCATAAATAAAAGATGATCCACAGTCTGTTTCACGTTTTCATAATTGTCCATCTCATACAGAAATAACCCCCACCTAACACTGATGGTAGAGGCTGCTGAGTAAAGAGTCCACCAGTATTAACTCATCCATTCATACACATTCACACACTGATGGTAGAGGCTGCTGAGTAAAGAGATCGTCAGTATTAACTCATCCATTCATACAGATTTATGCGCCACAGATGAAGCAGCAGTTGTATCTTGGAGTTAAGTGTGTTGCCCAGGGAGACACTGACATGTGGCTTCAGGAACTGGACTCCTGTACACTAACACACACACACAAACTCCTTGTACGTAAATGTTGCCAATGTTTTTGTGGGATTCAGACAGTGTACAGGAGTTTGTCTGCACTGTTTGATGGATTCCTTCCTCTCTTACACACCTATCTGTCTAAACAAATGTTAATGTTTTAAAAAAAATCTTTAATGCTATTTTATGATAAAACATGAGGAATCATAAATAATCAAGAATGGAAACATCTGACGACTCTGCTGACAGTTTTTGTAAATTCCAGCAAAATACTGACTTCCTTCAATAAAACGTCCTGTGATCCAAATGACAAGTTTCATTGGGTAACATCAGCTGTGTGTATGTGTTTGTGTATGTGTGTGTGTTTGTGTGTGTGTGTGTGTGTGAATCTGACCTCAGAGCTGCTTCAAAGTAAAATAATTTCAGCAAATTTCCCCCCTCCAGAATAAAATCAAACACTGCGATGAAGCAGGCTCCTTTAATTAGTGCAGAAAATAACGACCTCCATGAAACTCTCTCTCTCTCACACACACACACACACACACACACACACACACACACACACAAACAAAGATGTTTATGTAGTTCTGTTACATTAAAGACGTCTGAGAATAATCTTTAAGGGGGTTTTCACATTAGACACGATTGCTCTCTCCTTTACTCAGCACCTTTAATGTCTGACCCGTTAGCAGATTCTAACTCCATGGAAAGACAGAAACACAAACCTCCTTCTACGTCCTACATTGTTCAGGCTGAGCTGCATGTGTGAAAGCAAACGTTTGAAGTTTTTACGCTGACTTGTTCTGGAATTTTCCAGCCAGCCTCCTGGTTTAAACTTCTGTGTGAAGGACAGAGAGGACGTGAACGCAGCAGGAAATATTCATCCCAACCACTCATCTGACAGGGCCAGGGCCGGCCTGTGGCATAGCCTGTATAGACAAATGCTAGGGACACCAGCCTTCCAGCTGGGGTACCGATTAATATCCAGTCCCTCAGGAGCCCAGGGATAAAGAAGAAGAGGAGGAAAAATATGAAAAATGTCCTTGATGGTGTACTCTTTCATGATGGTGCTTGACAAGAAGCGATGACATGCGATTGTCTCTTGGAAGAACCGCAGGGTGCTTCAAATGTGGATGTAAAGCAGCATGAGTCATCTGCGATGTGTTTAAAATGAGGCCATGCCCTCGCAATCTCTGGAGTGGTAATGTGATCTTTGTTTGCAGGGATGAACCAGTCAATTTCCGGCTCGAGACGATTGTGTTTCTTGACGCCATTGTAGACAGCTTTACTTGAACTGGTTCATTCCTTGTATTGAGAGCCCCTGCTGTGTCTTTAAGAATAAAGGTTGTGTCACTTTGTGCATCCAAGAGTGCGTACACAAGAACCTCACGATCTGGCTCGCTTATGGCTGAGACCCACACAGGAATAATTGTGGATGTGTGTTCTTGACATCTTGAATGACTCTATTGGATGTTGCCTCACTCAATGTTGTTAGTACTCTGTCTTGTGTGGGATCCACCCACCTTTCTTTAGACCTGTAACTGTTTTTTGCTCTTTCGTAGTGGGGTTATCAGTGTCTTCGTTTTCCAACGCCTGTGGTTGCATGTCTTCTTCAACCTCCTGTTTGCCATGGCAAGATTAAAACTCTGACATTTCCCTTAGTTTAGGTTAGCTTAGGTTAGTTTAATTGTAACCTGTTTCTTTTCTGAATAGCTACTTAATTGAGTTTAAATGTAGCTTAAGCTTTGATGAGTTGTTAACCTTTTTTTATGGTTTTAAGTAATGCTATTTGACCTATCTTTGTAGTCTAGATGTCAATTTGACTTACCTCACTACAAGTGATAACTTAGCAGAAATATTAGCTCTTAAATCACTCTTATTTGAACGTCTATCAAACACTTAAGGTTTTAGGTATTTACCTTTAAATGCACAAATTACTTATTCACCCTAACTCTACTGGATCTTAATGAATATCTACAGCACACTTATCTATAAAAAATGTCAATATCAAATGACCTTAATAAACTTCCATTAGAACAGGCAAGTAAACAACATTAAATGTGTTTATGAAAATAAAATGTCTCAGTCTCTTGTGCTGACAACTCTCTTCAACCTTTCTGTGTGGACGGAGGTAGCTTGGCTGCTCTCTGTAGATGGCTCCTCCCACCAACGGATCGCTGCACTAGGGTCTTCTCCTCGTCTACTCATGCAGAGCAGTCGAGTTCTCACTGTAGCTCCCTCAGATACCAACACAAATCACGAGGTCTTGATTGAAATACAAGGTTTATTTAGTCCTCCAGACCAACCTGTGAGAACTGAGATTGAGGAAGGAGAGAGGTAATCAAAGAGTTTACATTTAGACAACGTAGATAACACACTTTCATACAAGCTAATTAGCATAACAATTCCTGCGTGGCATCGTTAATTTACATACATAAACAAAGCAATAAAAGTCACACATACCTCGCAGGCTGCTTATTATCGAAGAGGGGCTAATCCTTCTTTACTCTCCTTAAGTTTATCTTTTTATGTGTGTTAACTTATTCAGTTTTATTCCGCTCTTCCTCCTGTGTCACGTCTGTCAAGGTGCGTCGGCAAAACTGCTCCATGCGAAACAATCACTAATAATTAGTTCCACCTCAATGACTGCTGAATGGAAGTACAATAATAATAAAAGGTTGGACAAACAAAAACTAAACATGAGAGGCAGTTACAGTGAGATCACCATCGATACACCACCATGACAACCTGTCAGTCAACTCGGCCCCGCCCTTAATGATGCTATTCCTTAATGATGCTAATGTGGAACTGAAATGAATAATAAAGAATCAGACACAGAGCCGAGTACAGAACCAGTTCAAGGTTTGACAAGATGATGGACTGTTGGGTTGACTGCTTCAACTGGTGGGTCGGCTGCTTCGTCAGCCATGTTACCAAGAATCACACTTTAGTGTCACGTCACCTTTTATTCATTCCTTCTTCACAGCTAACTGAAATAGCATTTTTATCAGCAGCCATGGAACACAACAACCAATCTCCCGCTCTCTCTTCTTAATGTAACGTAGGTCACAAAAAAAAAACATAACGCATCACAACAGGAAGTCACGTCATGAATAACAAAATAAGATCTCAACATGTACACTGTTCTTCAAGTGCATACAAAATAAACGTTGTATAAAACATATACATATGAACACTGTAAGTCAAACTATACATTACATCATGTATATTTATGTGAATGAGAACATAAAACTCAACACCCCCTCTTGTTCTCATCATCTTACCCCAAATACCATGGTCTCTCATGGCTTTAGTTTCCAAAGAACCATTTCTTGAACTTAATTATTGTTGCTTTTGTAACAGGTTTTGTTAGAATGTCTGCAGTCATGTTTTCCGATGAACAGTAAATAATATCTATTTTCTTCTCGCTGAGTACTTCTCGAATAAAATGATATTTTACATGTGTTTAGACCTCTTTCTGTTTACGGGGTTCTTGCTCAGTGCAATGGCTCCCTGATTATCACCATGAATTTTAGTACAGGTGTACACTTTATTGTCCATGCCATTTAACAGTTGTGTTAGGTACATGCTTTCCTGGGTAGTGGCTGTAAGTCCAATGTATTCAGCTTCACAAGTTGACAGAGCCACTGTGGGCTGTTTCCTTGATTTCCATGAAATCGCTGGTCCATGTTTTGTTAGGCTAAAACAATACCCTGTAGTGCTACGTCTGTCTTCCACAGACAAAACCCAATCTGAGTCACTGAATGCAATCAGGTTCAGATTTTCCTCGCTTTTCTTAAAGCATAGTTCATAGTCATTTGTGCCTTTGAGATACCTTAACACATGCTTAGCAGCCACCAAATTTTCTGCGCTTGGATTTGCCAGTGTTTGAGATAGTTTACTAACTATCCAACTAATATCTGGTCTGGTGCAAGTCATGGCATAAATCAAACTGCCCACAATCTCACGATACTCTTTGGGATTAACTGTCTCATTTTTGACATCTTCCAGTGGTTTTTGTTCACTTGGTGTATACCTTGGTTTACAGTCTGACATTCCAAATCTTTTTAGCATCTTTTCGATGTAATTTTTCTGGTTCATTTTGAGTTCTCCTTTCTTTTGCTCAAACTGTATGCCAAGGAAATATGATATTTCCCCCAAGTCTTTCATGTTGAATTTTGACTTCATAGTATCTTTGAATCTGTTCAACAGATCATTATCACTGGCTGCAATGATCAAATCATCCACCCATATGATGACAAGAATGGTACCTTTTTCTGTCTGTTGTTTGTAAACACAGTGATCATTTGGATTTCTTACAAAGCTATTTTGCTCTAAATAATCATTGAGTAGTTTGTACCAATTTCTCCCAGATTGTTTCAGGCCATAAAGAGATTTCTTTAGTTTGTATACTAATTTTTCTTCAGTATCTGATGTTACTCTGAAACCTTCTGGTTGTTCCAAGAAGATTTCTTCCTGTATTGGGGCATGCAAATATGCCGTCTTAACATCCATCTGATGTATGATGAGGTCATTTTGAACTGCTATCTGCATCAGCGCTCGAACTGATGTAATGTTTGCTGTTGGCGCAAAAGTTTCATGATAGTCTAGTCCTTCTGTCTGACTGTATCCTTTCGCTACATATCTAGCTTTAAAGATTTTTCCATTCTCTGCATGTTCTTTGAGGGCATATACCCATTTTTCTCCTACTGTATTTCTACCTTTAGGTAATGATGTCAGTTCAAATGTGTCGTTTTCTTTAAGTGAGTTGATCTCTTCTGTCATGGCGTGTTTCCATTGAAGCGCCTCTGGTGACTTCAGGGCTTCACTATAAGTTTGTGGAACTCCACTTACTGCCCTGTAACAATAATCAACATTGATGTGGGTTAGATCATCATCTTTACAGTTTGAAGTGTAATCTTCCAAGTATTTTGGAACTTTCCTTTCTCTCCTTGGATAGCCTTTGTTTTGGCTTTGTTTTTCGTCCTCATCTGTATTCTCTTTAAGTTCTGATACTTCTGTATCATCTGTTTCTGCATGCTCCTTATTTTCATGTAATACCTGATTTTCTGTGCTATCTTCGTCCTGGGGCACATCAACATTGTTTTCACTGTCAGACTTTCTGTATTCATATGTCTGTATTTCTGAGTCACATTCATTTGTTTGTGTCTGTTGTTCAACACTGTTCTTTTTGATAAATTTCACCAGTCTGTGTTTTTGTACCTTTTCCGTTTCTGGGTTGTAAACCAGGTAAGCTGGACTATTCTTACTGTATCCCACAAATACTCCCTTCTCACATCTGGGGTCCAGCTTCTTCTGGTTATGTCTATATGCATAACAGTCTGATCCAAATATCCACATTTTTGATAGATTTGGCTTTCTTTTTGTTAGCATGTAGTATGGGGTACTTTTTGTTCTGTCATTGTAACATCTGTTGCGGATATGAGCTGCATGTTGGACAGCATAAGGCCACAATATCTTAGGTAATCCCTTTTCCAGTAATAAACACCTTCCCATTTCAAAAAGGGTCCTCCACTGTCTTTCAGCTGTCCCATTTTGATGTGGGGAATATGGTGATGACGTCTCATGTCTAATACTCTTTTCTCTTAATAGGGACTGAAAAGCCCCACTCATAAACTCTGTACCGTTGTCGGATCTGATACATTTTACACTACCGTATGGTGCACAGTCTGCCAGAAACTTTTCTGTTGCTAATGTTGTGTCGCTCTTGTTTTTGAGGAAATACACAGACACTGCCCCTGAAAAATTGTCTGTGAATGAAATGGCGTATTTGTGGCCTTCTCGACTAATCGGCTCAATAGGACCTGCTAAGTCTGTGTGTACCAGTTCTAGAGGTGCATTAGCTTTGGCATCGGTTTTCCTATTTCTGCTGTTCGTGAATTTTCCTTCTGTGCAGACAATACAGTCTATTTTAGCACTACCTGTGACTTTCATACCATCTACCACGTTTGGTAATTTTAGCACATCATCTACATTACAGTGACCCAAAATATCATGCCATGTTTTGACATCACAAGTTAAGTTCACACCGTCACTGAATATCATAGTATTAACTGTGTCATCACATTGTGTGTGATTATTTACCGTTTTCAGATAATACAGTCTCTCGTATTCTTCAATGCAGAAGACGATTCCATCTTTGGTTGTGAGTTCATTTTGTCCCCTTTTAAAGACCACTTTGGCACCATCGCTTGTGGCTGCTTTTACAGAGAATATATCCTGAGGATACGTTGGTATGAACAAGGCCTCCTTCAGAATGACAGGGACGAGTCTTCCATTTGAATCCTGCAGATACACCTTCGCGTCACCACGTTTCAATGCTACGTTGTTTGCCCTGGATCCATCAGCTAGCTCCATGTAATGCTTCTTTGGGTTAAACGACTCATCAAATGTTGTGAATTTGTCTTTCTCTGTTATGATGTGTGATGTGGCTCCACAATCAACCATCAGTCCTTTTTCTTTAATGTCATTTGGTAGAAAGTTGTGACTTACTTTGAATACAAAGGTTTGTTCCTCCTCATGCTTTACTTGTCTTTCAGCAGTTTGTTTTGCATCATCTTTGAAGTTGGTCTTTCTTCTGCATGTTTCGTTGCTGTGTGTTGAGCTTCTGTGGAAGCTACACCATTTTGGTGCTCCTTTTTGACGACAATCTCTAGCAACATGCCCACGTTGTCCACATCCGTAGCATGTTACAGAAGATACATCCACTTTCATAACGTTGTCCGACTTTGGTTTGTTGTCGAATTTTTCTGTCTCTTCATAACTCCGTAGGTTGCTTTTGAACTGTGTAAATTATAGTTCTTCACTGGTTTGAGTTGTATGTATTGCAAAAGGCTTGTATGTTTCTGGAAGTCCTTTCAGAATCATGGCTATTATCAGTCCGTCGCTTATTGTTTCCTTTGCATTTCTCAGAGAAGTCACTGCTTTTTCAGCTTGAATAATGTAGTCAGTCACTGTTTCTTCAGACTTCTTTTTCAAAGAAGTTAGTTCTGTGTACAGGGCAATAATTCGGGGCTTACCCTTGCTGGCGTAATGGTCCCGTAGTATTTGCAGAGCTTTTCTGCCGTCATCTGCGGCCTCTCTCATTACCAGCGACAGACTTTTGTCGTCGAGCAACTGAATAAGCTCTGCATAGCATTCTGCGTTCTTTTCTGGGTCTGGTTCATCGATAGATAATATAACGTTTTTCAATCCTGTTATTCTCATCTGCCCGAGAAATTTTACTTCCCAAAGTTCATAGTTGTTTTCATCACCGTCGAACACCAACCTTCGCCATCTTCCTCCCGTGTCGCGTCTGGGCCCATAACCTGTTGGGTTGACTGCCTCAATTGGTGGGTCGGCTGCTTCGTCAGCCATGTTACCAAGAATCACACTTTAGTGTCACGTCACCTTTTATTCATTCCTTCTTCACAGCTAACTGGAATAGCATTTTTATCAGCAGCCATGGAACACAACAACCAATCTCCCGCTCTCTCTTCTTAATGTAACGTAGGTCACAAAAAAAAAACATAACGCATCACAACAGGAAGTCACGTCATGAATAACAAAATAAGATCTCAACATGTACACTGTTCTTCAAGTGCATACAAAATAAACGTTGTATAAAACATATACATATGAACACTGTAAGTCAAACTATACATTACATCATGTATATTTATGTGAATGAGAACATAAAACTCAACATGGACGTTTATATGTAGCAGAGTTTTATTTAAAGGTCTGATTGTCGCCCATGAGTTTAGAGTTCATGTTCCAGCAGCAACTGTTGGAAACATCTGTCCTCTGTGTGGTTTCCTCTCTGTTCCCCGCTAATGAAGCCTGTCTGCTCTGTTATTTGTACTCGGTGTGTGTGTGTGTGTGTGTGTGTGTGTGTGTGTGTGTGTGTGTGTGTGTAGTGAGTCGGGAAGGCAATTACATTAAGAAGCAACCCATGACGGCATTTACTGTTCTTATAAGCAACCCCCCCCCCCGACTGAGCCTCTGATGGTTGGTTACGTTGTGTAACTGCAAACACTCCTCTTCTTCTTCACTGGTTTCTCATGTTCTGAAGGTTGTCTCCCGCCCCGTCACCTTTCTTATTCCATCATAACTCCTGAGATCTCCACGGCCTGACAACCTCATCATAACCAAGATGCCGGCGCCCTGCTCGGCTGCGGCTGCAGTGGCTCGTGATAGCAACAGGAATATAATGGCAAATAACCCAGTCAGTTCTGATAATTTCACAGTAAACCTGCAGCGAAGTTACTCTAAAGTAATATACGACCGCCAGGCAATTTTAGTTTTAGGTAAATCAAACAGTTTCAGTCCGGTAGATGCGACTACTCTGGACCTTCTACGTAGCCTCGGAATACTACGCCGGCTATATCCAGCGGCCTGTGAAGCAGCGGAGCCTCGTACCAGCGGAGTCCGCCAACGGAGGAGACGGAAACGGTGTGACCGGAAGCAAAAACGGGGATGCCGAGCGGGGCTAACAACCAAGCTAAAAGCTAACCCGCACAGAACGCCGCTTCCTTCCATCCTGCTTTCTAATGTCCGCTCCCTGGAGAACAAACTGGACTACCTGAAGCTGGATTTAACTGCAAAACGGGAGATGAGAGACTGCTGTGCCATATTTCTCACAGAAACGTGGCTGAAACCATCCGTTCCAGATGAGGCAGTTAGCATAGAGGGGCTAACATCATTTCGGTCGGATAGGAGCAGCTCTCTCACTGGTAAATCCCGAGGCGGCGGTGTTTGCATATATACCAACAACAACTGGTGCAACAACGGTGAGATAGTCTCAAGTCACTGCTCTCCTGATGTAGAACTACTGACTATAAAATGCAGGCCTTTTATTTACCCCGGGAATTCACTGTTATGATCTTCACAGCAGTGTACATTCCTCCCAGTGCAAACACCAGAGAAGCCCTGAATGTTTTATACCGCTCCATCAGTGAACTGCAATCTACACATCCAGAGGGAGTTTTCATTGTGGCAGGGGACTTTAATCAGGCCAACATGAAAACTGTGTTTCCTCATTTCCATCAATATGTGGATTTTGCAACCAGGGGTGGGAGCACGCTGGACCTGGCCTACAGCAACATCAAGAAGGCATTCAAGGCTGCACCCTGCCCCCACCTTGGCTCCTCAGACCATCTCTCTGTGATGCTAATTCCAGCATACAAGCCCCTGCTGATCAGGAAAAAAACCCACAGTGAAGCAGGTGAGGGCCTGGCCTGAGGGAGCTATGGAAGCATTACAGGACTGCTTTGAATGCACGGACTGGTACATGTTCAAGGCGGCTGCTACGGACAATCACCAGACGTGTGTGGAGGAGTATGCCGAGTCTGTGTCTGCATACATTCAGAAGTGCATGGAGGATGTTAGTGTGATCAAGAACATCTCCACACGGGCCAACGAGAAACCCTGGATGACTAGTGAGGTACGTGCAATGCTGAAAGCCCGGAACAACGCTTTTAAATCTGGCGACATGGTGGCACTAAAAACAGCCAGAGCCAACCTGAACCGTGCCATAAAGGTTGCAAAGCGTGCTCACAGTCAGAAAGTGCAGGACTTCTTCGAGGACCCCACGAACACCAGACGAATGTGGCAGGGCATCCAAGTCATCACAGACTATAAAGCTACTCCTCCCCCCTGTGACAACAACATCAACGACCTCAACGACCTCAACAACTACTTTGCAAGGTTTGAGGCACTCAACACCACTCCAGCGAGGAAATCTATTCCTCACTCCGATGAGCAGCCAATCAGCCTGGACGCAGCTGATGTCCGGAGAACCCTGAGGAGAGTGAACACCAGGAAAGCAGCGGGCCCTGACGACATACCGGGACGGGTGCTTAAGGAATGTGCTGACCAGCTGGCTGGGGTTCTCACAGACATCTTCAACACTTCGCTGATCCAGGCTGTGGTACCATCATGTCTAAAGACTGCTACAGTTATACCAGTGCCTAAAAAATCCACAATCTCCTCGCTCAATGATTACCGCCCTGTAGCACTAACCCCCATCATGATGAAGTGCTTTGAGAGGCTGGTAAAGGACCACATTGTCTCCAGACTTCCCCCCACATTCGACCCGTACCAGTTTGCTTACCGCCCAAACCGCTCCACAGAGGATGCCATCTCCTCTGCACTCCACCTGGGCTTACAACATCTGGAAGAGAAGGACACACATGTGCGGATGTTGTTTCTGGACTTCAGCTCAGCGTTCAATACAATCATCCCGCAGCATCTGGTGAGCAAACTGGCCCCCCTTGGTTTCAGCACCCCCCTATGTAACTGGCTGCTTGACTTCCTCACAAACAGACCCCAGTCTGTGCGGGTGGGCAACAACATCTCCAGTGTCATCTCCCTGAGCACCGGCTCCCCTCAGGGCTGCGTCCTGAGTCCACTGCTGTTCACCCTGATGACCCATGACTGCTGCGCCAGGTCCACTACTAACCACATCGTGAAGTTTGCAGACGACACAACAGTAGTGGGCCTCATCCGTGACAACAACGACATGGACTACAGAGAGGAGGTGAAACATCTGGTTGACTGGTGCAGAACCAACAACCTGACCCTGAACGTTGATAAAACCAAAGAGATCATCGTCGACTTCAGGAGGCGCCAGCCCAGCCACACACCACTCCTCATCAATGGCACAGCAGTGGAGAGAGTTAGCAGCACAAAGTTCCTGGGGGTGCAGATAACAGACACTCTGACCTGGTCCCTTCACACCGGCGCTCTTGTGAAAAAAGCGCAGCAGCGCATGCACTTTCTGCGTCGGATGAAGAGAGCACACCTCCCTCCTCCTATTCTCACCACCTTTTACAGAGGCACCGGCGCATCATAACAAACTGCATCTCTGTCTGGTCAGGAGCCTTCAGTGCCTCCGACTGGAAGTCCCTGCAGAGAGTGGTGAGGACGGCGGAAAAGATCATTAAGACTCCACTTCCTCCCATCCAGGAGATCGCAAAGATCCGCTGTCTGACCAGGGCTCAGAAAATCAGCAGAGACACCTCCCACCCCCACCAAGGACTGTTTTCGCTGCTGGACTCTGGAAAGAGGTTCCGCAGCCTCCGAAGCAGAACTTCCAGGTTCTGTAACAGCTTCTTCCCACAGGCCATAAGACTTTTGAACACGAAAAAATAATCCCTCCATTCCCCCTCAAACCCCCACACAGGACTACCTCACTGGACTGTAAAATACATATAACGTGCAATATATTTATCTGTATAGTATTTTTACTAATAGTTTTTCTTTTTATATCTATTTATATCTGCACCTTATTTTTATTTTTCTATGTAAATACTTGCTGCTGTTTTTATCCTGCACTACAACGAGCCAAATGCAACGAAATTTCGTTCTTATCTGCACTGTAAAGTACAAGTTTGAATGACAATAAAGAAAGTCTAAGTCTAAGTCTAAGTCTAAGTCTATAACCCTTCATAAATATGGATAGATACGTTTTGTATGTTTGTCTGAAGATACCTGCAAACTCAATGATTTCACTTCAAAGCTGTGACTCATCTCCATAGTAACCAAGCACTGCCCATTTTGATATAGAGCATCAATTGATGATATCAACTGTCATAAAGGTCTACTGGACGCACTGAGGCAGAGAACGTCTTACCGCCGTAACTTAAAGACATCCTGCTTTAGTTTTTTGTGATCATGCTGTTCATGTCACCAGAAAATAGTCATCAGGTGCAGAAAAACCAGTCAACTTATCACTCAGAAATTCCATTGGATCCATGTGGGCAGCAGTTCATCCACATCGCACAGAGCTGATGGCGCCCTCTCTAGTCAATACGCATGTTTCCACTTCACAAGCTGTCTCTGGCGTGCCAGCAGACACGTTTCAGAATCTGCACCGACTGTATCTATCTAAAGCTGAACAAAGTAGATCAACCCAGACAGGAAGTCAAATAAGGGAACACAGAGGGCATGCAGTTCATTTCAAAATAAAAAACAATCTACAGACTGAGGATAGTGTGTCTCATCACTTTACCATCATTAAGTCAAAACAGGCGGGAAAAGAACAACAAATCAGCCGCAGAGAGATAAAGCAGCATGCAGTTCATTCAAACTTCATTTTTATTCATTTAGATCAACAGTGAAGTTCAGGAAGTCTGTGTGAATGTTAGTGCGAATGTTAGTGTGCTGCAGCTGCACCATGGAGGCTGTAATTAGTCTGTTTTTGTTTGAGAGAAACTCAAACACGAGGAAGAAACTAAAGGCCGATTCAGTCAGTAAGAAACCAGTCAGTCACCTGTACAGCTCACTCTGTGTCAGGCAGCTACAGCTTTTCATTGACCTCCATCTTTGTTTAAAGTTTTACAGACTTCTCCTAGCTTTACTAGGAGAAGTCTGTATTTTATTTTGAAGGAACAAGCAGCTGACTCTGTCTTTACTTTAGGAGAAGTCTGTATTTTATTTTGAAGGAGGAAGCTGCTGACTGTATCTCTAAAGAGTCTGATCAGTGGTAAGAGTTTATTTTCTATCACTGGAATCATCAAAGATGAAGCTAACATCAGAACTGAAAGCAGGTTGCATCATCACTGAGGACCCTTCATGTCTGCTTCAACACTTCAGCTGCTCCCCTTCAGAGTACCCTCAGCCTCAAAGAGAAGTACAAGGACTCTATCATTCCCACTGCAACAAGCATTTCAAACAACACTAGAGAAACACTAAACACTTTCTGAAGTGTTCTGCACGTGTGCTCTGAACTTTTGGTTTGATGATGTTTTTAATGTTGTCTCTGTCTCTATGTCATGGACAATAAAGGTTTTTACATTTTGAAAATCATCAATTTTTTTATATAAATATTTGTTAGATTGTGACGTTTGTTTCATTACAGCCTGAGATTCAATCTTCAGCCTTTAGGGTCATGACCTGTTTTTACTCACAAGCATGAAGATGTGTGCAGGAAACCCCGCCCATATGCTGTTAACCCCGCCCACTCTCTGTATTTCACCTCATGGACCATTCAGAGAGTCAGGAAGTAGAAATAATGGAGCCATCTTCTAGAGTCTTTAGAGCTGTTTATAACCTGAATAAAGTTCATGACCCTGAGCCGTCTCCACCCTCCTGTACAGCAGCTCGACACACCTACAGGTCACGACCCCCCCCCCCCCCACCACCACCACTATAAGGAGGAGTTCAGGGAGGACACATGGAACAATAACCTGCCTGTGTTTCCTCTCAGTCACATGGTCTGAAAAAACACTGGCACCTCCATGATGCCCCGTTCACCAACCCCCACAGCAGGAGGAGGACGGGGGGTTGACTTGTTCCTCCCTCACATTGAAAGTTCTGAAGGAGTTACCTTCGATGCTATCTATCTATCTAGTTTGTGTATCAAACTGATCAAACTGTGGATCAACTTTTCAGAAAAAAGCGTTAAAGTCTTAATTTTACAAAATCCAAAATGGCCGACTGTATCTGACATAATCATCTGCATGACAGACTACAAACACAAACTATCTAAAAGCCTTCTGTTTGTTGCTGTGATGGTTTCAAGCAGAAATAGATATCACTGGTTTTCTGTCAGATCATTTCAAAGTTTAAATTCAGCTCAGAGGGTGCTTTCACATTTGGCCCTGTTGCCCCCTCTCCCATGTCCCCTCACACTCATCATAAAGGACAACATGTTGAAATGTTTTAACGGAATCAAAGCTGACAGCATCAGGTCAGAGGAACACAGTGACCATCATTCAATCTGTTCAAAACAAACATGCTCGGTTACCTCTTCTATATACACACTTTATCAAAGACCTCAGAGTCCTTGTGGGTCGAAGACATGTACCTCACACGAGCCAGACAAACTGGACTTAACTCTTTATATAAGCTTGTTTTGAACAGATTGAATGATGGTCACTGTGTTCCTCTGACCTGATGCTGTCAGCTTTGATTCCATTAAAACATTTCAACATGTTGTCCTTTGTGATGAGTCCAGTTTAAAGGAGATCGGGGCTTGTTGAATTCTATTCCTCTTGTTTCATAATGTAGTTACATGGTGTTGAAGATTAATCTAATTATGATGATTATTAGATGTGTTCACTCCCTCTTCGGAAAGAAAGACAAACAGATCCTATCTCCTGTGATGAGTTCAAATCATTCTTGGCAGTCGGAGAAGTGACCTGATGTTCACACAATAATTAAATATTGTTTCACAAATTACAAAAACAAAGAGTCATCTGTGGTGTTAGCTGTTAGCCTATTAGCAGCACTGTGTGTGTGTGTGTGTGTGTGTGTGTGTGTGTGTGTGTGTGTGTGTGTGTGTGTGTGTGTGTGAGAGATGTGAGAGTCCCTGTTCCAGCAGAGCCTCTCGGTTACGCCCCAACACGCTGTAATGTCTCACAGTTTAACCTCCACTAAACCATCATGTTTAATTGCAGCAAGTTCAGAAAACTGTGGAACTGTGCAAAAATAAAAAACTTAACATCACCAAGACAAAAAACAAACGCATAAGACAAATGATGCAACTGCTGGGGGGCTTGATCAGGAGCTATAAGCACATGTTTTGACACACCTGAGGAATGGACAAACAATCGGTTGGGCCACCCCTCCCATCACTCGGGTGTAAAATCAGGGTCCCAAAATGATGCCCAAAATCATCTAGAGTCTGTGCTCGTCTGGGTACACGCTGAACTCACTTTGATGAAGGTGACCTGATCTTTGAATTCATTGATTTATTAAAGTGAAACATGTCTGATGTGAATCATGGACAAATTACACCTCATGTATGTTTCAATGTCAATCTTGAAGTCTGATGTTTTAGGGAAATAGGTGAAAGGTCTCACAGTGCGTGTGTGTGTGTGTGTGTGTGTGTGTGTGTGTGTGTGTGTGTGTGTGTGTGTGTGTGTGTGTGTGTGTGTGTGTTGCTGTGTGTTTGTTTGGCACGTGAGAGTTTTAAATTTAATCTAATAATTCATTGTAACAGGATTTTCTGACCGCAGTCCAATGACTGATTCTGCCTGTTTCATGTGATTCTCACACTCAAGTGTTTACTCAAATCACACACACACACACAATGTTGTTTTATTTTTTTCTACAGTTGAAAGCTGAGTAAACAGCAGACATGCATCTGAGCATGCTCAGTGTGATCAGTCTGATAACTGAACCCACATGGTCACATCAGAAGAAATCTCTCTGACCGCTGAATGCATCCCAGTCAGTCATCATGGACTACCATAGAGCTCAATGAGATTATCAGTTTACAGTTTAATGTCTGTTTGTCTTTAATGATACTGGATGTTCCTTTGCTCTGTGGTCATCGTTAGAGGAGGACGATGAGTTCAGGGACCTATTTCAGAGAGTGGGATAAGTGAAAACTCTGAGGGCCAGATTTACTAAGCTCCCAATTAAAGAGTACTAAATTGCGTGTTCGTTCCAACAAATTGCACGTTTGGTTGGTATGAAAATTTGTGTGAATGACAACAGGTGCAAACCTTGTAGAGGCGGTACTATTTAAGTTAGGTTTTTGCATGTTCTACTGGTTTACGTCATGGAGAGTTTGGACGGAAAGCACGAGGACTGCAAGCGCAAAATAGGTATCAGTGGAAGAGGCAAATGAACGTACAGTATTTTCCAGTTATAGCAGATAAATCTGAATATTACAAAAAGAAGATTTGGCTTATAATAAAACCTCAGCATTAAACAGGGCCTCTCTTTTCTTCACTGTGCAGGAGGTGTGAGCTGTGTCCTCTGTGGCGCTCAGGAGCGACACTCGGAACATTGTTGAGCAGCAGACAGCTGGCCAGCACTGTGTCTGATCGGACATAAATGCCCTGGAAAGATGTATCGCAGACGGGGGTACAAGCAGTGGTGAGGTCCACCAATCCACACGTCCGAAAGCGTAGTAGCAGCGGACTGTAGAGGGAGGAGACGAGCACACTATGGAGAGACGCACAACCCGAGAAAGCGGAAATCCCCAGTTTAAAATATAATGTTGGCGACAATGTTGAAATTCTTTAGAATGGAGAGGCTTTGGATGTTCAATTTTGTTTGGCAACAATATATATTAGTTTAATCATGGTGATTCTCTTCGTTAACAATTATTGAATCAAAATAAAAAAATAAATCAACGCTTTTTATTTTTCTGTCATTCCAAACATTTTCATCTGTGGGGGAAAACGCGATCTTTATGCCTTGTCTTACTATACCTGTCTCCTCCTAACTTCAATAACAGCAGCATGTTGTGTGTAACACTGGCCTCCTGGGTTAACACGTTCCTTTGTGTTAAATACAGACACAGTCACAATCACCGCAGTTTTTGCCCGGCTTGGTAAATTGCAAAGCGTGTACTAACTTCAGTTCTTTGCATTTTCTCCTCCCAGTATTTTGCATGTTAGGGCAGAAACGCCCCATATTGAATATTCATTAAGGCAAACATAAGAAATGGTCAATACGTGTTGTTTTGCTCATTTGAAAGACCCTAACCCTCACTGTGTGCCGTTAGTAGATCAGAAAGCACTTTTTTTGCGGGTGGTATCAAGTTTGCACATGTTTTAAGACACGCAAACCTTTAGTAAATCTGGCCCTGCCTGTGTTAACCTCTGACATTTTGGGGAACTCCGAGTTTCCTCTTTCATAATCACATAAAGACATGCATGTGCTGCTGCAACAGTGTTAATGTAACACCAGTTAACCTGTGACAGTGGACATCTTCTCTCTGCTTTGTGGCTGCATCTTTGCACGCCTAAGAGGGAAACCCTGTACATGACGAACACATCTTTGGACTTTTACTGTTTTCTTCCATCATGACCGTCATGGTGGCAGAAAACAGTATTCTATAGGAACAGAGGTCATGTTTTTAATTCCCGTTCTGACATCCAAACAAAGTTTTTTAAATTGTGAATTGAAGCCTTGATCTGGTTTCGCTCTTTTCTGAACTACACTACTTTAAATTCATCTCATCTGTTATCAAATTCCATTTACTGTGTGTGTGTGTGTGTGTGTGTGTGTGTGTGTGTGTGTGTGTAACTGTAACTGTAACTGAAACATTAATGTAAACAATAGAGAGGTGTCATGAGTCGTTTCCTGTCTCTCCTCTGAAAGCTGCGTTCTGACACCATGACCTGTATGTCCTCACAGAGTGTTTACTTTGTGTGTGTGCGTGTGCGTGTGTGTTTGTTTGTGTGTATCCCCTGTTCATAAGTTGCATTAAAGAGAACTTAAAGCACGTCATGCACAATGAAGACAGACTGTTATCAGTATTGTTCTTGACTCATATTAAATGGAAACATCTGGAATCATCACAACCATAACAAACAATAACATCAACAATCTGGACACCTTGCAGATCTTTGTATTAGTGACCTTATATCAACAACATGTGGAAGTCTTCGACGAGGAGTCCAACAGACCCGATTTATCTTTGGTTACCTGTTTTCACTAACGCTGACATCAGAGATCACGCTAAACGACCACACGGATCTCAGTATCAACTTTATGAACCAACCCAGAGTTTCTAAGAGCACGTTCACATTAAAGGGGCGGAGTTAGCTTCATATAACCAATCAGTAAATTGCCATGTTTAACAAATAACAATATTAAAACTATGTAGAAGTTAAACACTGTAATGTACCATCCTTCAGACTACAATCACACAGCTGACTTTCAGGAAAACCACAGAGCATCAATGTGACACTCAAGACTTAAAGTTAGCTGCAGATTTTTGTGCTCCACCTCGAATGCACATTTTTAATCTCGGCCACAATTGTTATTCCACAAATATGGAAATCTGCCTTTGTACTTCCTGTCCTTAAAGCGGGTGAATATCTATTTCCTGACTATAATATATAACTATATATAACTCTCTCCATCAGCTCACAGAGAGATCTGATTGGTCAGTGGGCCGAGTTTCATCAATCAATCAATCATTATTTGTATAGCACCAATTCTTTACAAGTGTACTCTTGAGTCAATTTACTAAAAGGGAGAACTGTGTTTTAGTCCTGATGAGCCATCAGCTCCCTGAACTCTGATTCCTCCTGTCAACAGTCCACACGAGAGTGTGACTATCACACTGTAACCACAGTATGTCTGCTGTGATTACTGGCTTATTCCTCTGACACACACCTCAACAACAATCACACACACACACACACACACACACACACACACACACACACACACACACACACACACACACACACACACACACACACACACACACACACACACACACACACACACACACACATACATCTCAACAACTATCACACCTTGACAACCATCTCACATAAACACACACATACACACCCAGAGGTGTCAAAAGTATTGACATTCATTACTCAGGTAGAAGTATAGATACTAGGGTTTAAAGACTTCTGTAGAAGTTGAAGTATCAACTCAAGCTTTTTACTCAAAGTGTAAAGTATTGGTTTCAAAACTACTTAAAGTATAAAAGTAAAAGTAATGTAAGGGGACAAAAGCTTAGGCCGCGTCACAGGGGTCTATAGTGCACTACCCCACCTCCCCAAAAAAACATTTTTCTAAAGGCCATAATGACTAAAATGTTATATTAAAATGTTAATGTTGAAACATTTGGGATGCACCTGTTTCAGCAACTTTTATGCCCATTGGAAATGAACGCATTTTAGTCCAACGCAAATACATTAAAGAACCATTTATGTGTACTACTGAGCATTAACATGTGTTTCATGGAGCAGAAGATATGATGACTAGTTGCCTATAAGTAATGTAATGGTGCAAAAAGTCAAACTTCAGAGGGATGTTATCAATAGCCTTTATTGGAATGTAAATGTACATCCAAGCTTAACTGCAGGAATCTGTGAGGGCAACTGATGTAAGATAACAAAACTGGAAAAGAAAATTGATGAACCCAGGGCAGGCTTAGTAACAATTACCCTTGTATGGTCAAATTCACTCTATCCGGATGGCGATTTATCTGGATAGTTTTTTTTTCCGTTTTTTTTTACCATCAACCATTACAACTCAACATCACACCTCAACAACCATCATAGCTCAACAACCATCACAACTCAACATCACACCTCAACAACCATCACAGCTCAACAACCATCACACCTCAACAACCACCACACCTCAACAATCAGCACACCTCGACAACCATTACACCTCAACAACCATCACACCTCAACAACCATCACACCTCAAAAACCATCACAACTCAACAACCATCACAACTCAACAATCATCACCCCTCAACAACCGTCACACCTCAACAACCATCACAACTCAACAACCATCACAACTCAACAACCATCACAACTCAACAACCATCACAGCTCAACAACCATCACAACTCAACAACCATCACATCTTGACAACCAGCACACTTTGACAACCATCACAGCTCAACAACCATCACAACTCAACAACCATCACACCTTGACAACCAGCACACCTCGACAACCATCACAGCTCAACAACCATCACAACTCAACAACCATCACAGCTCAACAACCATCACACCTCAACAACCATCACAACTCAACAACCATCACACCTCAACAACCATCACAACTCAACAACCATCACACCTCAACAACCATCACACCTCAACAACCATCACAAATCAACAACCATCACACCTCAACAACCATCACACCTCAACAACCATCACAACTCAACAACCATCACATCTCAACAACCATCACACCTCAACAACCATCACACCTCGACAACCATCACATCTCGACAACCATCACAGCTCAACAACCATCACACCTCAACAACCATCACACCTCAACAACCATCACATCTCGACAACCATCACAACTCAACAACCATCACACCTCAATAACCATCACAACTTGAGAACATCACAGCTCAACATCACACCTCAACAACTATCACACCTCAACAACCATTACACCTCAACAACCATCACACCTCGACAACCATCACACCTCAACAACCATCACAACTCAACAACCGTCACACCTCAACAACCATCACAACTCAACAACCATCACAACTCAACATCACACCTCAACAACCATCACAGCTCAACAACCATCACACCTCAACAACCACCACACCTCAACAATCAGCACACCTCGACAACCATTACACCTCAACAACCATCACACCTCAACAACCATCACACCTCAAAAACCATCACAACTCAACAACCATCACACCTCGACAACCAATACACCTCAACAACCATCACAACTCAACAATCATCACCCCTCAACAACCATCACACCTCAACAACCATCACAACTCAACAACCAGCACACCTCAACAACCATCACAGCTCAACAACCATCACAACTCAACAACCATCACATCTTGACAACCAGCACACTTTGACAACCATCACAGCTCAACAACCATCACAACTCAACAACCATCACACCTTGACAACCAGCACACCTCGACAACCATCACAGCTCAACAACCATCACAACTCAACAACCATCACAGCTCAACAACCATCACACCTCAACAACCATCACAACTCAACAACCATCACACCTCAACAACCATCACACCTCAACAACCATCATAGCTCAACAACCATCACAACTCAACATCACACCTCAACAACCATCACAGCTCAACAACCATCACACCTCAACAACCACCACACCTCAACAACCATCACACCTCGACAACCATTACACCTCAACAACCATCACACCTCAACAACCATCACACCTCAAAAACCATCACAACTCAACAACCATCACACCTCGACAACCAATACACCTCAACAACCATCACAACTCAACAATCATCACCCCTCAACAACCATCACACCTCAACAACCATCACAACTCAACAACCAGCACACCTCAACAACCATCACAGCTCAACAACCATCACAACTCAACAACCATCACATCTTGACAACCAGCACACTTTGACAACCATCACAGCTCAACAACCATCACAACTCAACAACCATCACACCTTGACAACCAGCACACCTCGACAACCATCACAGCTCAACAACCATCACAACTCAACAACCATCACAGCTCAACAACCATCACACCTCAACAACCATCACAACTCAACAACCATCACACCTCAACAACCATCACACCTCAACAACCATCACAAATCAACAACCATCACACCTCAACAAACATCACACCTCAACAACCATCACAACTCAACAACCATCACATCTCAACAACCATCACACCTCAACAACCATCACACCTCGACAACCATCACATCTCGACAACCATCACAGCTCAACAACCATCACACCTCAACAACCATCACATCTCGACAACCATCACAACTCAACAACCATCACAGCTCAATAACCATCACAACTTGAGAACATCACAGCTCAACATCACACCTCAACAACTATCACACCTCAACAACCATTACACCTCAACAACCATCACACCTCGACAACCATCACACCTCGACAACCATCACAACTCAACAACCGTCACACCTCAACAACCATCACAACTCAAAAACCATCACAACTCAACAACCATCACACCTTGACAACCAGCACACCTCGACAACCATCACAGCTCAACAACCATCACAACTCAACAACCATCACAGCTCAACAACCATCACACCTCAACAACCATCACAACTCAACAACCATCACACCTCAACAACCATCACACCTCGATAACCATTACACCTCAACAACCATCACACCTCAACAACCATCACAACTCAACAACCATCACACCTCAACAACCATCACAGCTCAACAACCAACACACCTCAACAACCATCACACCTCAACAACCATCACACCTCAACAACCATCACAACTCAACAACCATCACAAATCAACAACCATCACACCTCAACAACCATCACATCTCGACAACCATCACAGCTCAACAACCATCACACCTCAACAACCATCACACCTCAACAACCATCACAACTCAACAACCATCACAAATCAACAACCATCACACCTCAACAACCATCACATCTCAACAACCATCACACCTCAATAACCATCACACCTCGACAACCATCACATCTCGACAACCATCACAGCTCAACAACCATCACACCTCAACAACCATCACACCTCAACAACCATCACACCTCAACAACCATCACATCTCGACAACCATCACAACTCAACAACCATCACAGCTCAATAACCATCACAACTTGAGAACATCACAGCTCAACATCACACCTCAACAACTATCACACCTCAACAACCATTACACCTCAACAACCATCACACCTCGACAACCATCACACCTCAACAACCATCACAACTAAACAACCATCACACCTCAACAACCATCACACCTCAACAACCATCACAACTCAACAACCATCACAACTCAACAACCAGCACACCTCGACAACCATCACAGCTCAACAACCATCACAACTCAACAACCATCACACCTTGACAACCAGCACACCTCGACAACCATCACAGCTCAACAACCATCACAACTCAACAACCATCACAGCTCAACAACCATCACACCTCAACAACCATCACAACTCAACAACCATCACACCTCAACAACCATCACACCTCGATAACCATTACACCTCAACAACCATCACAGCTCAACAACCATCACAACTCAACAACCATCACACCTCAACAACCATCACACCTCAACAACCATCACAAATCAACAACCATCACACTTCAACAACCATCACAACTCAACAACCATCACAAATCAACAACCATCACACCTCAACAACCATCACAGCTCAACAACCATCACACCTCAACAACCATCACACCTCAACAACCATCACATCTCGACAACCATCACAGCTCAACAACCATCACACCTCAACAACCATCACAACTCAACAACCATCACAAATCAACAACCATCACACCTCAACAACCATCACATCTCAACAACCATCACACCTCAACAACCATCACACCTCGACAACCATCACATCTCGACAACCATCACAAATCAACAACCATCACACCTCAACAACCATCACAGCTCAACAACCATCACACCTCAACAACCATCACACCTCAACAACCATCACATCTCGACAACCATCACAGCTCAACAACCATCACACCTCAACAACCATCACATCTCGACAACCATCACAACTCAACAACCATCACAGCTCAATAACCATCACAACTTGTGAACATCACAGCTCAACATCACACCTCAACAACTATCACAACTCAACAACCATCACACCTCGACAACCATCACACCTCAACAACCATCACAACTCAACAACCATCACACCTCAACAACCGTCACACCTCAACAACCATCACAACTCAACAACCATCACAACTCAACAACCAGCACACCTCGACAACCATCACAGCTCAACAACCATCACAACTCAACAACCATCACACCTTGACAACCAGCACACCTCGACAACCATCACAGCTCAACAACCATCACAACTCAACAACCATCACAGCTCAACAACCATCACACCTCAACAACCATCACACCTCAACAACCATCACACCTCGATAACCATTACACCTCAACAACCATCACACCTCAACAACCATCACACCTCAACAACCATCACAGCTCAACAACCATCACACCTCAACAACCATCACACCTCAACAACCATCACAAATCAACAACCATCACACCTCAACAACCATCACAGCTCAACAACCATCACACCTCAACAACCATCACATCTCGACAACCATCACAACTCAACAACCATCACAGCTCAATAACCATCACAATTTGAGAACATCACAGCTCAACATCACACCTCAACAACTATCACACCTCAACAACCATTACACCTCAACAACCATCACACCTCGACAACCATCACACCTCAACAACCATCACAACTAAACAACCATCACACCTCAACAACCATCACACCTCAACAACCATCACAACTCAACAACCATCACAACTCAACAACCATCACACCTCGACAACCATCACAGCTCAACAACCATCACAACTCAACAACCATCACACCTTGACAACCAGCACACCTCGACAACCATCACAGCTCAACAACCATCACAACTCAACAACCATCACAGCTCAACAACCATCACACCTCAACAACCATCACAACTCAACAACCATCACACCTCAACAACCATCACACCTCGATAACCATTACACCTCAACAACCATCACAGCTCAACAACCATCACAACTCAACAACCATCACACCTCAACAACCATCACACCTCAACAACCATCACAAATCAACAACCATCACACCTCAACAACCATCACAACTCAACAACCATCACAAATCAACAACCATCACACCTCAACAACCATCACACCTCAACAACCATCACACCTCAACAACCATCACATCTCGACAACCATCACAGCTCAACAACCATCACACCTCAACAACCATCACAACTCAACAACCATCACAAATCAACAACCATCACACCTCAACAACCATCACATCTCAACAACCATCACACCTCAACAACCATCACACCTCGACAACCATCACATCTCGACAACCATCACAAATCAACAACCATCACACCTCAACAACCATCACAGCTCAACAACCATCACACCTCAACAACCATCACACCTCAACAACCATCACATCTCGACAACCATCACAGCTCAACAACCATCACACCTCAACAACCATCACATCTCGACAACCATCACAACTCAACAACCATCACAGCTCAATAACCATCACAACTTGAGAACATCACAGCTCAACATCACACCTCAACAACTATCACAACTCAACAACCATCACACCTCGACAACCATCACACCTCAACAACCATCACAACTCAACAACCATCACACCTCAACAACCGTCACACCTCAACAACCATCACAACTCAACAACCATCACAACTCAACAACCAGCACACCTCGACAACCATCACAGCTCAACAACCATCACAACTCAACAACCATCACACCTTGACAACCAGCACACCTCGACAACCATCACAGCTCAACAACCATCACAGCTCAACAACCATCACACCTCAACAACCATCACACCTCAACAACCATCACACCTCAACAACCATCACACCTCAACAACCATCACACCTCAACAACCATCACAAATCAACAACCATCACACCTCAACAACCATCACAACTCAACAACCATCACAAATCAACAACCATCACACCTCAACAACCATCACATCTCAACAACCATCACACCTCAACAACCATCACACCTCGACAACCATCACATCTCGACAACCATCACAAATCAACAACCATCACACCTCAACAACCATCACAGCTCAACAACCATCACACCTCAACAACCATCACACCTCAACAACCATCACATCTCGACAACCATCACAGCTCAACAACCATCACACCTCAACAACCATCACATCTCGACAACCATCACAACTCAACAACCATCACAACTCAACAACCAGCACAACTCGACAACCATCACAGCTCAACAACCATCACAACTCAACAACCATCACACCTCGACAACCATCACACCTCAACAACCATCACAACTCAACAACCATCACACCTCAACAACCGTCACACCTCAACAACCATCACAACTCAACAACCATCACAACTCAACAACCAGCACACCTCGACAACCATCACAGCTCAACAACCATCACAACTCAACAACTATCACACCTTGACAACCAGCACACCTCGACAACCATCACAGCTCAACAACCATCACAACTCAACAACCATCACAGCTCAACAACCATCACACCTCAACAACCATCACACCTCAACAACCATCACACCTCAACAACCATCACACCTCAACAACCATCACAAATCAACAACCATCACACCTCAACAACCATCACATCTCAACAACCATCACACCTCAACAACCATCACACCTCGACAACCATCACATCTCGACAACCATCACAAATCAACAACCATCACACCTCAACAACCATCACAGCTCAACAACCATCACACCTCAACAACCATCACACCTCAACAACCATCACATCTCGACAACCATCACAGCTCAACAACCATCACACCTCAACAACCATCACATCTCGACAACCATCACAACTCAACAACCATCACAGCTCAATAACCATCACAACTTGAGAACATCACAGCTCAACATCACACCTCAACAACTATCACAACTCAACAACCATCACACCTCGACAACCATCACACCTCAACAACCATCACAACTCAACAACCATCACACCTCAACAACCGTCACACCTCAACAACCATCACAACTCAACAACCATCACAACTCAACAACCAGCACACCTCGACAACCATCACAGCTCAACAACCATCACAACTCAACAACCATCACACCTTGACAACCAGCACACCTCGACAACCATCACAGCTCAACAACCATCACAACTCAACAACCATCACAGCTCAACAACCATCACACCTCAACAACCATCACACCTCAACAACCATCACACCTCAACAACCATCACACCTCAACAACCATCACACCTCAACAACCATCACAAATCAACAACCATCACACCTCAACAACCATCACATCTCAACAGCCATCACACCTCAACAACCATCACACCTCGACAACCATCACACCTTGACAACCATCACACCTCGATAACCATTACACCTCAACAACCATCACAACTCAACAACCATCACACCTTGACAACCATCACAACTCAACAATCATCACACCTTGACAACCAGCACAACTCAACAACCATCACACCTTGACAACCAGCACACCTCGACAACCATCAGAGCTCAACAACCATCACAACTCAACAACCATCAGAGCTCAACAACCATCACACCTCAACAACCATCACAACTCAACAACCATCACAACTCAACAACCATCACAGCTCAACAACCATCACACCTCAACAACCATCACACCTCAACAACCATCACACCTCAACAACCATCACATCTCGACAACCATCACAGCTCAACAACCATCACAGCTCAATAACCATCACAACTTGAGAACATCACAGCTCAACATCACACCTCAACAACTATCACACCTCAACAACCATCACACCTTGACAACCATCACGCCTCAACAACCATCACACCTCAACAACCATCACACCTTGACAACCATCACGCCTTGACAACCATCACGCCTTGACAGCCATGATGCCTTGACAACCATCAAAACTCAACAACCATCACACCTCAACAACCATCACACCTTGACAACCATCACAACTCAACAACCATCACACCTTGACAACCATCACACCTTGACAACATCACACCTTTAGAACCATCACACCTCAACAACCATCACACCTCAACAACCATCACAACTCAAGAACCATCACACATACCATATGACACATGGAGGGGTTGCAGCATATACAGAGAAAACATAATCACAAATCTGTCTTTTACCCGTGGACGTGGGGTTAGTCTGCTTCCTATTGGACAGACAGATGACTAACACCAACATTAGCGTACATGCTAATTCTGTGGTGTGCGATGAGCCCAGGGGGAGGGGCCCAGTTTGAATGTTGTGTTTACAAACTGCGTCAAACATTTCTACTAATGGGGCACTGGTGGCGCAGTGGTTGGTGTGCGCGCCCCATGTATGGAGGCTGTAGTCTTCCAAGTGGGCAGCCTGGGTTCAAATGCAGCCTGTGGCTCCTTTCCCGCATGTCATTCCCCACTCTCTCTCTCCCTGATTTCCAACTCTATCCACTGTGCTTTCTCTCCAATAAAGGCACAAAAAGCCCAAAAATAAATCTTTAAATAAAAAATAATAATACAAAAAAAATTCTACTAACTCCACTTTTAATGGACAGATTTAATGTTTCAGGACTATTGTGTTCTTTGCAGTTTAATCAGTTTGTATTTTTGTGTTGAGGTCTTCTTGTTCTTCAATGTCTAGAAGCTTTTGGAAACTTATCTGGGCTGTCCTTTTCATGCCTCTTTGTTCATTGTGTTGTGTTTGCTGGATTCATTTGTGTTTTTTGAAATAAATCAAATCAAATGTATCTTAATATGAAATGAACATTGTACCTGGACCCTGAGAGGAAGCTGAGTCAGTCAGCCTGCAGAGAGATGGCTCTCTTTCACCGCAGAGATCTCAGCTCATCTTCAATATTCTGACACTTTATGTCTCTTTTGTCTCTTGTATACACGATGCACATGAGACTGTCTACATCTGCAGACCTGAATATCTATCTTTGTAACACTTATTAATCAGCAAAGCCAGAACACAGACCCACAATCAGAGATGTTGGAGGTTAATGTGAAGGCCTCAGCAGGCTCAGTGAGATACACCAAGAGATCAAAATGTGTTACTTCCTGACACTGCAGCACAAAAAGGAAACACTGTGTGGAAGAGGGAATGTGTACTTGAGACTGTAGCTGAGGATTTTCTTTGTCACACTGGAGAGGGGTCTCAGGAGGCGGGGCTTGACGTCAAAAACATGACGCACTAATGGCAGACAAAGCGCCAGAGTGCATTCACAGAACGAAAGAGTGGAAACGAACAAACTGGTGAGCAGAAAAGACAATGAAGAAGCTTCCTATTTGTGCTCGAAGGTCACTGGACGCTCACCGGTAACCTGAATATTTCCTGCTGCGTTCTCACATCAGCTCATGTAGAAATCTCTGGGCGCTCGTAGAGAAATGTGTCTGTTTACTTTTACATGTGGAGGTAGAGGCTCAGGTGTGGAGTGGAGGAGGTCATGCAGCAGGCTCAGGTGTAGAGGAGCTCATTCAGCAGGCTCAGGTAAACATATTCTCAATATGATCCAAACCGGGATAAGATCCATAACCGGGATATTAAAGATCTTGAAAACACAGTCATTGTTAGTAATGAAACTTTCCTGGTCAGGTGACCTCATCCTCCCATGTACTGAACATTTAGAAAAAAAAGGATCAACATTAAATATTTGGAAATATTCAGAGACAGCTGTGTAGGTACTCTCTAAAACTGAAGTTATCTTCTTTTTTTTAAAAGTGTGACGCTGACACAGGATGTGATGCAGCAGGTTTCATGTTAATGAGAGTGGAGTTAGAAGAAGGCCCACAGTCAGCTCCTCATGCTATCATTATAGGCTTAATGCAGGGCGATTGCTGAGGGACGAGACAGGACTGTGAGCTTCACTCACCTCCACCAATAACACTCAGTGTGTGTTCATGATGACTGTGATCAGCTGGAAGACTCCTGCTCCTGTTATCAGACAGGATGATACAGACTAATCTCTGGCTCTGAGGACTCAGCACAATCCATCCTTTGTGTTTACACAGCAGGTTCCATTATTATAGGTTATAAAAAAATCATCTTATTAGGTCTTTAAACTGCTGCGACTTTAAAATGTGAATAACGTCGACTTCTGTTACTGCAGTTTGTTAACTCTGAAGTTTCAGAACCAGGAGCAGTGTTTGGTTTCTCTCTCTCTCTGTGTTAGTGAGTGTGTGTAACTGCATGGCGACTGTTGCGGGGAGAAGACTGTGGGCATGTAGAGACAGAGGAGGAGGAGGAGGAGGAGGACCTCACCACATGCAGCTCCTGACCCTCTGACCTTGCTGATAAACACACACCTGTCTGTAACAAAGATGATATTCATGTATTATCTGGAAAATAACTGGTTTGTGTTCCCTGTCATGCTTCCTCTGTGGTTTTCACAGACGCTCCTGTTTACAAGCAATTAATAATCCATGAGACGAGTCAGAGGGTCTGACTCACTAAGAACGATTTCTGCCTCTAATATCTCCATCTCCTTCATCCTGTTCTTCTTCTATATTCTTTGTCTCTGAGTCTAACTCTCAAAGCATATAGCTCTGAGTATATTCAGAAACAAACACAGTTAGCTCTCGTTTAGTGTGAATGTGGAGAGAGGCTATCTGCACCTTTCCTCTAACAGTGTTAAAAGCAAGTTGTAACTGTGAGAGAGCTCGGTCTGGAGTGGCTGCTAAACAATACATCACAGTGTCATCAGTGTAAAAGTCAAAATGAACATACAGAACATTTGGATCAATGTTATTTATATAAAGAATAAATAGCAGCGGCCCTAGGACTGACCCCTGAGGCACACCTTTTATTATGACTGAGCTAGAAGTGTAGTCCTCTGCCTGCGCACACTGAGTTCTGTTTGTGAACCAGTTTAATGTGTGATCGGACAGTCCTGCTTTGATCAGTCTGTGTTTGAGTACTGTATGGTCCACAGTATCAAATGCCTTGGACAGGTCTATAGAAAGGGCTGCACAATATTGCTTGTGATCTAAACTTTCTATAAAATCATTAAAAACTTTAAGAGCTGCTGACGTTGTGCTGTGCCTTTTTCTGAAACCGGATTAAAAATCAGATAAAACGTTATTAGTGTTTAAAAAGTTCTTAAGGTGATCACTGACAAGGTGAACCTTGGCAGGGACAGACAGTTTTGAGATGGGCCTGTAGTTATTTAAAATAATGGGGTCACCCACTTTAAGGACAGGAAGCACAAAGGCAGGTTTCCATATTTGTGGAATAACAATTGTGGCCGAGATTAAAAATGTGCATTAGAGGTGGAGCACAAAAATCTGCAGCTAACTTTAAAAAGTCCGGTGCCAAATGATCAGGGCCTGCAGATTGTGTTGTGTCCAGGAGCCTAAGGGCTTTGTGTTCATCGGATACTATAACAGGAGTCATATTAAAAGACTGAAGCCTGAACATCAGATACTACAGTATTGGACATCAATTGAGTGGTGTTCAAGGACTCAAATAAAAAACGGAAGCTATAAAATGTTCATTAAAAACAACCAAGCATGTCAGTCTAGTCACAGATTTATTTGGGAGCCCGTGGCAATGCATTGAGGAAGCTCTAAGACTTTTTTTTTCAGATAACGATCTGATAGTGTTAGGGTGGTTGAGGTTTGTGAAAGGAAGTGATCAGCTTTAGCTATTCTTGTTTTAACTGTGCATGCATTGTGTCTGAGGATCAGCCAGTCAGGGTTTTGATTTGTTTTTGATCATGCCAGGTTACGCTCATGCAGCAGAGTAGACAAGTCTGGAGTGAACCATACATTGTTCCGACCTTTGACTCTGTGACTCTGAAGAGGAGCATGCTGTCCTCTGTGCTTTGTACTGCTTATTTTATTTATATTTAATTATATAATGTATAAATATATATTTCTATACTTCCTACTTCTGTTTAGTGTTTTTAAGAGCTACTGTAACGACCAAGTATCCCCCGGATTGATAAAGTATTTCTGATTCTTTCTTTAAATTTTAATGCTCTAAATGATAAAATTAATGTTGCCCTCTTGGCCAAAGTTGTCAATCCCCGATGAATATAAAAGAGCTAGAAATATTAGTATGGATGGTGATAAGTTACAGTGTCGCTCTCTGATTGTTCAGAGCTGTGACACGTGTCACCACCAGACATAAACCTGACACTGTTTCATAATGTCAGATAGTAACAGGAAGGAGGACCAGTTTGTGTGTTTCTTTAAATGTCATGGCCATGTGTGTGTGTGTGTGTGTGTGTGCGTGTGTGCGTGCATGTGTGTCTAATCCTAACCCTGGCTGCAGAACTTATTTCCTTATGTTGCAGGTGTCGAAATCATAAACAATTCATCTGAGATATTTTCAGCTCACAGACTCTGCCACAAGTCTGACATCAGAAAACACACGAGACCAATCAGGGCGGAGCTGACACACACAGGTGAGACCAATCAGGGCGGAGCTAACACACACAGGTGAGACCAATCAGGGCGAAGCTTACGAACACACAGGTGAGACCAATCAGGGCCTGTTAAACCCTCAAGACAGAATCAGATCAGAGGTCCAACATGATTTAACTGAGTAGTAAGAAGACATTTTTATTCCACTGTACGTCTTTATCGAGCTCCTGTGATCCAATAAAAAGAGGATTTATCATCAGTAGACTTCATGAGGAAACCTGTTCTTCTCTCAGTCTAAGTTGAAAGGTTTTAGAGTGACATCAGAGCATGACTCTGTCTCAAGTCAAATTGAAATGTGTTTTGAGATTCCAGTTTGGCTCCAGTCGTCTGCTGGAAGGAGCAGACGGTGCAGGTTCCCTCCTGATCCTCTGATTACAGGGATCTCAGGTGTGCTTTGGAAACAACACTCATTATAGATGTAGGGAATATGTTTACTCATTAAATGTTGAAGAGTGTTATTTTGGGGTTAGTCTAAAGCTAGAGATAAACCGTGTCTGTAACCATTATCATGTGTACGACGTGCACAGAGACAAACATGTCTGTGAGAAAAGCTGCGACTCATCAGTTCTGTTCAAGAAGACGCTGTGAGAACCCAAACAGATCAGGTGAGTCGGCTCAACATGTGACCCTGTGTGTGTCTGTGTTTATGTCAGTTTTCATGAGATATCTGATAAAAATATTTTTGACTAAACAAAGAGACATTGATGAGGAGCTGCTTTGTTCCTCACATCCTTACTACTGAGGTTCTCATGTAGGTACACTTTCTATTCATTTATTTAAAGAAAATCACTGCCTCTCCCTTTACACACTGGATGTGTCTGTCGGACAAAGCCTCCGTCTGAGTGAGAAGTGTGGGATTCAAGCTCTAAATCTCATGAAGTCAGCTCTATTTAGTGTTGTAGTCAAGACCACAGCAACCGAGACCAAGACCAGAGTGCTCCGAGACCGAGACAAGACCAAGACATACCCGTGAACCATGTTCCATAAATATCCCTTAAATTCATAATGTTGTGTGCAGGTGGTGTGTCACTCACTTAGACCGTAACAACAGGAAAGTTGTGGATGTAACCGGGGGGTAAAAAAATCTAACTACAAATGAATTTGTCATTTCAGTATGGGGCGTTTTCCTTCTAATCACAGTGATGACGTGGACATTCAGGGGGGGTCAGAGACCTTCAAAAAGTGGTCTCGAGACATGTCTTAAGACCAGCTCTATGATCAGTCTCCCCTCTCTGGGTTCCTCCTGAACGTCTCATGTGAGGATCACAGGGCCTCGGGCTGCTCTCTCTGCAGCGTCCTCACACCTCTGTGGTTGAGGGGGCGTGTTTAGACTGAGTCCAGAAGAATGTGCTGACGGCCTGCAGCTCTACAGCTCTCCCGTAATAACAGCACATTCCCTCTGCCTACTGACCAACCAGCAAGGAATGCAATTAGCACCTATTAGAGAGAGAGAGGAGGAGGCCTGTCAGGAGACTCAGGCCCGGCCCCGCTGCAAACACTCTGAAGGACCAGGGCAGGACTACCACGTGCTAACAGGCTGACAGACACACAGAGCTGGTAATCGCTGCTAACTTCTTATTACAAGAGTCTGTTGGTACGATAAAGCTCACAGAGAGACAGATTATTAGTCTGATATTTACATGAACAAATCTGCAAACGGCACAAACACGGCCCAGAGGTTAAAGGTCAGGAACAGAATGAGCTGAGGGGACACCTAGGCCGTTTCCTAATACCCACAGTTCAGTAGGCAGTACGTACTTTTCAGTAGAGAGTTTCAGTATACTGAACTTTCGTGGTCATTCAGTATGCATTTTTTGGGTCCACCTCAGTATACTGAACATTTCAGCATGGATACTAACTTCCAGGTTTTATGTAGTATGGATCGGATGCGCGCTTTCAGGAAATGAGTTGTATTTTACCACCCACAATGCTGTGCGAAATTAAACGTAAATCATCACGTCACGTGCTCCTCCAAATCAAAACAAACGAGCATTGATTAATTTAATCTTAATTTAAAGTCCCGTCTGAAATCACTACTTTTTAATTAACAGAAAATATAACAAATGTCTGCATTATTATAAAACCTTTCCCCCTCTATTTAAATAATGATTTCACTATTTAAATGTGTCTTTATTGGTTTATTTTATATTCTTTATATGTGGATGCGGACAGTTCGGGTAACGTAAATGACGCCACTTCCTTACTGAATGAATCAGATGAAGTAGGAACAAATATCTGCCTACTGTGCACGCCTACTGAATAGTAGGTACTAAACAGTATACAACACAGATAGTAGGTACTGCTTGGCAATTCGGATGCAGCCCAAAAGACAGTCCCACCTGTCACTCAAAGAGGCCACATCCCTTTATTCTACATCAATTTAATTCTTAATATAATGTAAACAGGTTAGTTCTATAAAAATTTAGCCCATACAGTTAAAGAAAGAAATTGGCTCTAGAGACACAAACTGTTTTTGTACTGACTCATTGCAGGAGACAGACTCTAGTGGACACTGGAGGAACTTCAGCTGTAAAGTTGGACATTTTAACACAGGGCTCTATGGGGACTGACCAAGGGGCAACCTCCGGTCTCGAAAAATGAAGCCAATGCGGAAGTACAAAAAACTGCAGTTCCTCGAGGTTCCGCTTGAGGCTGGCTGCAGAAGCGCCGCAAGTGCCATAAGCCCACAGCCAAAAAAGCTTGTTTTTACCGATAATGAGACAAAATGTATTAGGAATAACTATAAAATGTTTAATTTTATTTATATATATATATATATATATATGTATTACAGAATACAATTATATTGTGTGTTGTTGTTAAGTCTTAATCCATTGTTTGTGGCCACCTCCTCCCACATACACATCCATAGGGCCCCATTGTACCAGGTCGCCCTGAAATCGTGGCTGCACTAGTTTCCTGTTAGGGGCTGCTGACAGCATAGGGTCAAGTGAAAAGTCAAAGCCCGCCCTCCCTCTTCCTTTCATGTCAGTGATACGTACTGACTGAATCAACAGGATGGAGTCGGTCGGGAGCTCTGTGTCACTAAAGCCCGCCGCTACTTCTCCCTCTCATGTCTCAAAAATTGAGGAAGTAGAAAATATATTATTTAACATTTAGGTGTCGCGAAAATGTATGTGCTTTTTATCGCTGCTGTCAGTTTACAAACGGCTTTTATATCCAACTCAATTTCAGTCAGCTGACTGTTTTAACATCTACTAACGATCGTGTTTCAGTCAGTACAGTGTGTGTGTGTGTGACTGAGGCTGGTGACTCGCAGTCTCGCTCGTTCACGTTCACTGAACGAGAGCTCTGACATGAATCACTGAACGAACTGAGAGGAAGAGCGGAGTTCTCGTTCAGTGAACGAACTGAACGAGAGCTCCGCCTCCGAGTCACTCTCTTCCTCTCAGTCAGACAGTCAGTGAGTGATTTGTGTACTGAACAGAACGGTCGGGGAAAATAAATGTAAGTGTTTTAGAAGCTTTCAGTTTGCAAACTGTAGCTTTATCCAACTAAATTCTCAGCTCATTGGTTTATTATTCACCACTGGCTGTTCTCAGTACGATCGCGAGCAGAACTAAACGTTCGGCCGTGTTTCAGCTTATTAAATTCTGATTCACAGGCAGAGCTACTGAGAAGTACTGAACGATTCGGTGAACGAATCTTTTGAACGAATCACTTTCCTAAACTGATTCTACTGATTCAGTATACTGAAAAGAACTGCTTGTCACATCACTATTGTTTTGTTCGTCATTTGCAAAAGAATGTTAGTCCTTTGTCAGTTTACGAATCTCTTGTTTATTGCCGGTAACATGTAGTTAGCATACATCTTCAACCTATCTAACTTAACTCTGTCTCATAGCTTTTATGATTAACCACTATCACCACCTTGTGGTCAACTGTAATAGCACCTGATCATCACATCCCCTTTCCTTTGAGGCAACATAACAGGTTATAAACAAAATAAGTGTCAGGTTTGTTAACAGTGCTATTCTTACCAAAACATGTCATAGCAACATCAATATTTAGAAAACTTGGCATGCCATTGCAAACCTCTATATAAGTATATATATGCAGTTTGAAAGGTCTGTAAAACATTAGCTCACACACTAAAGAACATAACCTTTAATTATTATTATTTTTTATTATTAGTTCAGTCTATCAGGTTTCTTGATTTCTCTTGTAGATCTTCTCACCACAGTTTCCGTCAAAGTTTGTGTGCCTGTGTTGTTGTCTGTAGGAGACTCACTGTCTTCTTTACTGAACTCCTGCGTTTTTAACAGACTGCGACGGTTTCGCCTAAGGATTTGCCCTTCCTCAGTCTTTACGGTGAATGACCGTGGAGCTACTTCTTGAAGAACAGTGGCTTTTGTTTTCCAACCATTAGGTTCCTCAATCCTGACTGTGTCTTCAGTTGACAGTGTGGGAAGCTGCTTGGCAGTTTTGTCATAAAATGACTTCTGCTTCATCTTCTGATGCTGCAGTCTTCGTTCCAGCTTTGGACTACTCTTTTGTTTGATGTAGCTTGGCAGTGTTGTACGCAGCTTTCTGTTCATCAGCAGCTCGGCAGGTGATAATCCACACTCGAGAGGTGATGCTCTGTACCTGAGTAGAGCAAGGTACGGATCTGAATCACTGTCTTCAGCTTTCTTCAGGAGTTGCTTAAGGATGTGAACTCCTTTTTCAGCTTTCCCATTTGATTGTGCATACAGTGGACTAGATGTCACATGTTTGAAGTCGTACTTTCTTGCAAACTGCTGCCACTCTCTGCTGTTAAAGCATGGTCCATTATCACTCACCACTGTGTTTGGTATACCATGTCTGGCAAAAATGGATTTTACTTGTGTTACGACACACATTGATGATGTGTTTGTGAGTAAAGCCATTTCAGGGAAGTTGACCACCAAATAGTCTTTACTCTTGAGATGAAACAAGTCCATTGCTACCTTAAACCATGGCGCTGTTGGGACATCAGCTACCACCATGGGCTCTTTGGTTTGCTTGTTCCTGTGTTTCTGGCATGTGTCACATCTGCTTATCAGTTTCTCAATGTTTTTATTGATGCCAGGCCAGAAAACTGTGTCTCTCGCCCTTCTTTTACATTTCTCCACACCGAGATGACCTTTGTGGATCCTCTGTAGAATGTCCTGTCTTAGCTTCTGTGGAATAACGATTCTGTCTTGCTTGAGCAACAGCCCGTTCACGACAGCCAGCTCACCTCTGATGTGATAAAACAATAGACAGGAACCTACAGGCCATCCATTTTTTATATTTTCAATGACACGTTGCAGCTCTGTATCCTTTGCTGTTTCTTCGGCTATTTGTTTGGACTTCGTGTCAGATACAGGAAGAGCAGAAGAAATCATGTTCACATGGCTTTGAACATCCTCATCTGTCGTACTCACACTGCCTCCAGTGGGCGCTCGTGAGAGTGCATCAGCGAGTATGAGGTGCTTTCCTGGTGTATAAATCAGTTCAAAGTCATATCTCTGCAGTTTCATCATCAGACGTTGTATCCTTGGTGTCATTTCTTTTAGGTTCTTCTTTATTATGGCCACTAGTAGACGATGGTCTGTTTCCACAGTGAAGGAGGGAGGACCATATACATAGCTGTGGAACCTCTCTAGGCCAAACACTAACCCAAGACATTCTTTCTCTATCTGGGCATATCTACATTCAGTTTCTGTCATGGACCTTGAGGCATAGGCAACAGGTTTCCAATGCTCACCTTCAGCCTGTAGAAGTACTGCCCCGATACCATCCTTAGATGCATCCGTTGACACTTTGATCCTCTTTGTGGGATTGAAAAATGCCAGAACAGGTGTAGTTGTCAGTGTGTGTTTAAGCCTTTCCCACTAATTTTCATGCTTTGTTGTCCACTTGAAATCTTTCTCCTTGTGCAGGAGTTCACGAATGCAGGAAGTCTTTGCAGATAAATTAGGAATGAATTTACCTATAAAGTTCACCATCCCCATGATGCGCAGGACACCTGTTTTGTCTGTGGGTCTTGGCATGTTCTGTAGGGCATTTATCTTTTTCTGGTCGGGCTCAACACCTTGTGGAGAGAGCTTGTCTCTGAGGAAAACGATTTCCTGAGCTCCAAACTGGCATTTACTCTTGTTGAGCTTCAATCCATACTTTTGTATCCACTCTAGAGCTCTGGTAAGCCTGTCATTGTGCTCTTGAAGTGTGGAGTCCCAGATGACGATGTCATCCACGTAGACACGCACTCCCTCCAGCCCCTCGATAATGTGCTCCATGGCTCTATGAAATATTTCAGATGCTGAAATTATTCCAAACGGCAGTCTTAGGAAGCAATATCGGCCAAAAGTTGTGTTAAAGGTGCAGTATTTTGTGCTGCTTTCATCCAGGTTTAACTGCCAGAAGCCCTGTGATGCGTCGAGTTTTGTGAAGTATCTGGCACCTGACATTTCACTCGTGATTTCTTCACGTTTTGGAATCCCGCTTAATGTTCTCATTCAGATCCTTCGGATCCATGCATATTCTCAGGTCGCCATTTTTTTTCTTGGCACATACCCTAGAATTGACCCAGTCTGTTGGTTCCTCGACTTTTCTTATCACACCCAGTGTAGTCATCCTGTCCATTTCGTTCTTAAGGCACTCTCTTAGTGGTGCCGGGACTCTTCGTGCAGGATGTACCACTGGCTGTGCATTTTCTTTCAGCTGAATTTTGTATGTGAATGGCAACGCACCAAAACCCCTGAACACATCTTCAAATTTCTGTGTGAAGCAGTTAACAGAGTCACTTGGTGCATTCATTGCTGTGTTGATGAGATACACTCTTTTAACCAGCCCCAGATTTTCACATGCTTTATCACCTAGCAGTGAATCAAGTCCTTCAGGTACAACAGAAAATAGTAGGTGATGCACTTTTTCTTTCTCAGTCACTCTTAGCTGGCATGTGCCCAAACACTCGATGTCTTGTCCATTGTAGTCCTTCAGCTCAAGTGTTTTTCTTTGTATATTTGGCTTAATATTCATGTCTTTAATGTCAGACATGCTTATTAGATTAGCTTTTGCACCAGTGTCCAACTTTACTGTGACTAATGTTCCATTTATTTGCAGTGGTGCTATCCACTTGTCTTCATTTTTTTTCTGGTTTATTTTCACAGTTTATCATGCCAACAAAAAATGTTTCACTGAGATCTGTCTCCTCAAAAAGAAAGGACAAAAACAACAGACCTTAATTTGTTTTTGTCCTTTCTTTTTGAGAAGCATTGTTTAGCAAAATGGTTATTTCCTTGGCAGTTCGAGCATATCTTACCAAATGCTGGACACTGTCTCGGCTTGTGCTGTGAGCCACAGCGTTTGCAGGTGAATTTACAGTCATCAGTCCCATGCGTCTGCCGGGTATGCGTGCGTTGTCCTCCTTTGCCTGAGACAGCATCAACAGCCACATTGTCACCCACGTTGGCTGTTCCCGCCTCTCTCTCGCTGAACGTCCTCACATGCATTTGAGACAGCTCACTTGCCTTGCAAATGGTGATGGTTCCGTCTAGCTTCAGCTCCGATTCCCTCAGTAGCCGTTCTCTGAGCTTTTTATCTCCCACGCCGCAAACGATCTGGTCCCTGATCATAGAGTCCTTCAATGTTGCAAAGTTGCATGACTGTGCTTTTAGCCTTAAGTCCGTAAGGAAGCTTATTAAAAGGCTCACGTCGTTGCTGCATCCGAGAATAAAAAATATATCTCTCATATGTCTCATTCTTCTTTGGAGAGCAATGTGCATCAAAGTTAACAAGCACAATGTCCAACTTGTCCTTATCATCCAGACTTTCATACACAAACGTGTTGTACACTTCTATGGCTTGTGGCCCTGCTATAGTTAGCAGTAACGCTACCTTTCTAGCATCCGGCTTCGTCTCCAGTCCCATTGCTGCGATACACAGAAGAAACTGCTGCTTAAACGTGCGCCAATTGCTGTCGACATTCCCCGTGAGCTTCAGACTTTCCGGTGGCTTCAGAGCATCGATGTCGCTTTTCACAATCCACCACGCAGCTTATTTTACTCCTGGTACCATGTTTTGTTCGTCGTTTGCAAAAGAATATTAGTCCTTTGTCAGTTTACGAATCTCTTGTTTATTGCCGGTAACATGTAGTTAGCATACATCTTCTACCTCGGCTATCTAACTTAACTATGTCTCATAGCTTTTATGATTAACCACTATCACCACCTTGTGGTCAACTGTAATAGCACCTGATCATCACACATATCTGACAACATACATGGCTTGCTGTGCGGTTAACAGACCATCCAAGAAGTTGATGCTTCAGTTTTTTTCAGTAAGTGATATAGTAGTGTTATATTTACTGCTTACTAACTAACTGTACTCAGTCTAGCCCATTATTTACGGTCAATGGTTTAGAAATGTTTGTTGTTGAAAATAATGAGTTTGTGTGATGTTAGAAGCTAAAGGTTCACCTCGGTGGTTAACCGCAAACTGTAAATATGGTTATCTGACGTTATGATGAATGTAATACTCCACGATACGTAAATGTTGACATTAAAAAACAAACTTTGTGTAGTAATTATCCGTCAGTAACCTAAACTGAACTGAACCTAATGTGCTGTGTAGGTTATAGAGGATGGCATTAACGTTACATGGTTGATGTAGTGTCTTAAGATTCGTGCAAACTGTTAACAAATTTTTTTTAAAAATCAGAGTTAAGGGAAATTTAATATGGTTATTAATATAGTTCTTAATCATTACAGATGCTCCTACAAAGAATATAGCAGTAGAAAAATAAAATATAAATAACATATGGAATGAAAATAAGATATAAAGCAATTAGTACAAGAAATAGTTTGAAGAATACAGCCATGTACCGAGCTCATGTTAATAATAAATGAGTTACTGTATGTTCTGTACTAAAGCACAGAGTTGGGACCTGTTAATGATTTAAATAATTCAGGTTATATTTGTTTCATGTTAAGATGAAGTACTATCCACAATAAACTGCTCAATTTTTCCTCACACAAAATCTGAGACAATTTGATGTGGAATATCATTGTGCAAGTGAGTGAGAGAGCTGAAAATAGCATGATTACAACAAGGTTGATATTTTCTCCCTTTCTTTGCCATCCTGAAGACCCCTCACTAAAAGTGAGGGGTCTCCTGGATCCATGTCACATGCTCAAGCTTCTTCTGAATGACTTTTCAACAGTTGAAGTTCTGGTGAGAGAAGATGGCCAGCAGATAAGACGGCAGTACATGAAGGAGCTCCACAGGCTTCAGGAGGAGGAGGAGGGTTTGCACCTTGGAAGACTGTGTTCGTTGGTTGACGGCCTGCCAGAACAACGTTTTTCCTGCTTTTTGTAACATAACAATGAGTAAGGTCTTTTTACCTGCTTTTTGTAAAGTGTCTTGAGATAACACTTGTTATGAGTTGACGCCATACAAAAATAAATTGAATTGAATTGAATATTCATGCTTCAGCTGTTCAAATAAAAATAGATCTCCTCCAACAACCTTTTGTCCAGTTTAGATGGGAAAAGTTGATATTATGTGATATTGATCTGGGAAGACTACATTTCTAAATCATTTTTAACTGTGTTTTTATTCACAAGTTATTGATCTTATTTACTCTCCATGTATCTTGATTTAAGAATGGGGCTGTGTTTAAGGTCAAATTTAGCAATGACTCTGTTCCACCCCGTTTTAAAAAATGAACTACATTAGTATTTAGTAAAAAAAAAAATGTCAAAAGAATAAAAAGTTGTGTAAAAGTAGACTTCCTTCCCTAAGCTATTGAGTTGAGCAATAATGCACAATTTAAGTCTCGTCATTTCAAATCTGAAATGTACACTCATAAGTAGACATAAGGGAGTGCATTTATATATAAATATTTATTTAATCTGAAAAACCATATTCAAAAAGTCTGTTTTTACAGCAGAGATTAAGATGTTTACAGCCTGGTACAAAAAAAACAAATAGGTCTAATTATCTCATGTCTCGATGGACACACTCTGTACGGGGGTCGTTTGATTTGATGAAGGATAAGCGTTATTCACAATAAGGCGTGTAGCTGACCAGCTTGACAGGCGGGTGCGGTGAAACGGTTTGTCAGGAGGCTTAAAACACGCCTCAGCTCCAGCTCTCAGCCTGTGGATGTCATCACTCAGTCCATCCGGGGGAGACCTCCCTCACAGCGAGCTGTTGAAGAGAAGCAACCGAAGTCCACCCCAGAAGAACCAACAAATGCAGATGTTGTTGAGGCTCAGGTTTCTTCCTCTGTCTCTGCAGCTCTCTGGGCACCTCGATGGACCAGTCACCAATAATCCACACTGTGTCTATAGGAGAAATACAAAGGTGTTCAATTAATGCCTCAGACAAAACAAAATGTACAGTTAACTACATGTGACAGCTCAGGGTGTTGTTTTGTTATGAGCCACATCTGCAGGAAAAATATTGAACAAGGTAGCTACAACTCCTAATAATAGATGCCAGTCTTAAATACTATTTTTTTCTAATACTTAAAGTTTTTGGTGTGAAGCTGACATTGTCCACAGACTCCTTGACTTCATGGGGTTCTATAGAAAACAAATGTCTTGTAATAAATATTAAATAATTATTTTTCAATTGTCATGTTCACCTCATCGCTGTTGACATCAGTAAATATAAAACACAGACATTCCTCTTTTTGTCAGAACAGTAACATGAACTGTATGCTTTGTAATATTGATTTCTTCTGGATGTCTCATATTTATTTACAGTTTATGGATAAAACTTTGTTAATGTATTGCTCTGCTAACACTGATAAAGTCCAACTGCTCTGACAAATAACTAATAACCATAATTGTATATTTAAAAAAAGTGTAGTTTTAAGACTTTAATAAAATATTTGGGTTGAATATAATTTGTTTTAACTGTGTTGTAGAAAAGTTAAATGTTAACTTACTGTTTATAGAGTATTCTCAGGACGAGCAGGAAAGCCATAGGGGATGCTGGCAGCCTAGCCGTTAGCTATGCTGTGAAGTGGACTGCTAACGTCGAACTGAATGGGTGGAATTAAGTCCCGCCGGTCCCGCCTTACTGCTGTAGCTAGGTTGATCCGAAGTTAGGTTGAGACTGCAAATCCAATATGGATGCGGCCCTCGATTGGACTCTTTTGCTGCCTATGTAACAGACGGGTCAGGGTTCGTCCAGTAATATTTACAGTCTATGGGACTGGCTCACTGCAGGAGACAGACTCTAGTGGACACTGGAGGAACTGCAGCTGTAAAGTTGGACATTTTAACATGCGGCTCTATGGGGACTGACTCACTGCAGGAGACAGACAGTTAAAAGCCAAAACAAACTAAGATATTAATTAAAACAAGACATTAGTACTGTACACCGAGCATAGCACATAAGATATATATATATATATATAAAGCAGAACAACAAAACATGAGACAGAGGCCTAAATTATTATGAGACATCAAACTAATGTAGCCCTATATGAACTCTAACAGGGCAAAGGTCAAACACTGACAGGTTCTAATAATTGATTGCAGACTGACTCACAGGTTTCAACATTGGGCTCTATGGTGATACTTTAGTGGACACTGGAGGAACTGCAGGCTTTGGCACTTTAGTGTTGGATTCATTTCTTGCTGCTTGTTCACTAATATTGTTTTCAAACCAAACTCCTAAAAAACTCCTGAAGTTTTCAGGAGTTGAACTACAGATAGCATTGTTATAAAAGAAAATGACCCCCTGCCCTCCCCCACCCCCTCTGTTTAATTCTCTCAGTCATTTGACATGAAAGTATCACCACACACACACACACACACACACACACACACACACACACAGCCTCTGATTGGTTCATTGTGTTATGTCTCTGTGAACACGTTGTTTCTATGTAATTGCTTCGTGTCATTTGATGCTCTAAGTTGTTCCACATTTATTCTGCAGCCACAGTAAAGAAGTGGTTTGGGTGTAATTAGCGTCATACTGAGCCTGCAGTGTCTCTAACTGAGCACTACTGCTCTCCTGAACACTTGTGTATGAAGGAAAGGACGTTTGTACTGTTCACACTGTGGTACGCAAAGGTCATCCATAGGGACATAATGTTGTTCTGTCTTCTGTGGCTTCATGTTTACAGCCTGCATGGTAAACTCTGGCTCAGAGGCTTCAGATGACAGAAAAACGATGGATCAGAGTGTTTGCTTCTGCTGCAGAGCCATAAAGTCGACATGAACATGTGATCTGTGGTGACAGCTCAGGTCACGGCAGGTCGCAGCCCGTTGTGTTCTGTATGAGTGGTTCATCTTTCCTGGAACACATTCCTACCAGATGATAGATGAACAACCAATTAGATTAGATTAGTAGCACGAGGAAGAAGTGATCAGCCCTGTTTGTTCATGAAGAACTTCCCCTGTAGCCAAACGTCGCACTTACAGTACAGACAGTAAGACGACTGAAATGAGGCAAACTGAATGAATAAAAGTGAAGCTGCAGAAGAGGAGACATCCAGAATGTTCCACATGTTTGTCTCAGGTAGAGGTACCTGACAGGGCGCTTCAGTATCAATAAGTTAATAACTCAAAAACTAACATTGTCACATAATATATAATGAAATGAATAGTTTGATGTCACTCATTGTTTAGCTTCCTTTAAGCTATATTTTGCCGTCACCATGTTGTTGTTCTTAGCCAGAATTGACCATTTGGTTCGAACGGATACATACATATACGTTTTTATTTTTGTGCATTGTGCTTTTATTGATAGGACAGTGGATAAATCAAACCAGAGAGAAAGTGGGGATTGAAATGAAACAAAAGGCTCTGCCGTTCAGATTTTAACCCGAGCTGCCCGCTTTGAGAATGATATCCTCCGTACATGGAGCGCCCCCTAACCGCCAGGCCAGGCCTACCCATCAGACAAATCTTCAGACTTGATACCAATGCTAATAAAATCCTGTGTATGAGACGCACTCTTGATATCTATTTTTTAATCTAAAAGGTTGGCTGCCTGTCATCATGTGATGCACGCTGTGCTGGTAAACATAACGATGCTGCAGGACTCGTGGGACAAGTGGGACTAGGTCTCATACCGTACTGTAGGTAGCAGGAGGGCAAACTCTACAAAGAGAAAAAGTAGATGGTACAAAAAGAGCGACACAGATGCAGAGGCACTGCATGTTGTAAACTTAACAGCTGCTGCATGTATTTTTTTTCCATTGACTGATATGTTTACGCACTAAACACATGTTGTTGTTACCTATATTTTCTTAGGCCTACCCAGTTATCAATTCCTGCCTAAGCCACTGCGCCAGGCCATCGGCGCCCCTCACACCGTAACTCATGTCCCTGATATCCAACAAGCGCAACGGCTCAGCAACAGTCAAAATGACTTGCATCATGAAAAAATGGAAAACATATTCAGAAACACTGCAAATTCACCAGCACATGCAAACGTCCAAAAACAATAACAGTGACTGAAACACGTTGCCAATGTAGGAAAGGTACTAAAAATAAAGGAAAGAAATGAAGGAAACACGCTGCTGATGAAGGAAAAGAGTGACCTTGAAGTTACTAAAACATGGAGATTTAAAGCACTTCCTGTCTGGATTTTGACACAGGGATGAGACAGTCGGGCGGGCCCTGGGATGACTTGAGCTAGCACTAGCGCTAGCTGTGTGGCTGATACATTTTGTGGCCAACACATCCCTCTGTCTGCCCTCGCTGACCCAGCATTCTTTCGCCTTCTCCGCTGTCAGAGTCCAGGTTGAACTCTTAACTTAATCTCTTGGCATCAGTTTAAGTGATGTCATCAAACAATGACACCCCCCCACCCCTGCCCCAGGCCTGTAGAATCCATCTCCCGGTGGCCCAAGGTCCTGTGCCCACGCCGGGCTGTGTAGCTAACTTAGCAGAGAGTTTTTAGAACATGTTATAACGTGTGTTTCTGCACACAGTAGGTCATAGTCCTCAGAAACAACAACAACAAATAAGACAGATTTATGACAACAATGTCAGTCATATAATGGGTAGCTAGCTTTTTTAGTCAATAAGGGACCAGATATTGAGTTTGGATGTCAGTCCCACAGCGGTGTGGGTAGTGTAAAGTTTCTGAATAAGATTCCATACAGCGGAGTATGATTTCAAGGTTCTTTAGTTACCTTTTTAGGTAGCATCACATTCACCTGTAACGGCTCTCATAGCCTTGTTATTCTTCTTCGTTTTCCAACACATCTCTCAACATCAACCCAGAGGGCCCCCTTGTGGGCCAAACAGAACATTATCAAACTACAACATCACATGCATAAAACATAAACATTACAGGTGGTATGTTTCTTTAGTTAACTTAGTCAGCAGCTTCAGCCTGACGTCTTCCAGTGAGACGATGCTGTCCGGCCTGTAACACCTCTTGCTTCCTGTTGCTTTTTTTCAATTCACTGCCGTCCTCATTCATGCACGGCCTGCTTCGACCTCCACCTCAGCGGAGAGGAAGTGTGGACAACAGGAACGAGAGGAATACAAAGGAGAAATCCTTCCTGCATATTATCCCAGATGCTCTTTTTTAAAGTGTCTCCAGATAACACTTATGAATTGTCGCTTTACAAATAATGATTGATTGATTTGTAGTTGTGAAGTCTTTTTCTTTTCTGACGGTTGATTCATGTTTTTATCCACACGTGTTCCACATGTTTGGACGAGTGTTGTTACTTGAAGGACGTGAGCAGTGCATGATGGGTAACTGGTTGTTACACACACACACACACACACACACACACACACGCACACACACACTGAGTGAAGCAGAGACAGTAGTAAAAGTGACACCAGCTCAAAGTTGTTAAAGAAATTAGTTAATCTGCAGGCAGGGGTCACTCAGTCACCTGTGAAGAAGCGAGAAGACGCTGAAAACAAAGAGGCCGCCGACCGCATGGATTACTGTGTGTCAGCTGTCATGGTATGGAGGGCCGATACCCGTGTGTGTGTGCGTGTGCATGTGCATGTGTGTGTGTGTGTGTGTGTGTGTGTGTGTGTGTGTGTGTGTGTGTGTTTTAAGACAGCGCTAGCTAACAACTGCACGTTTACTAACAGAAGCAGATATGAGCTTAACGAACACTTTGAATGAGGTGTTCTGTTTTCTTTCATAGTAGCTCCAAATCATTGATATTTAATGAAGGTCAGGACGTGCTGATCTGAAGTTGAGAGATGACAACATAACAAAGAGTAAGGTCTTTTACCTGGCACTATACAAGAAAGATTGATTGATTGATGACGGGTAAGCAGCAGGGTTAGATCCCTGTGTGTTTTAAAAGGTCACCACTTGTTACAGAGACTGATTCTTAAACTCAAAACCAAACCTTTAACAAATGCTACAGGACACCTTAAAACATACAGCCATTTGAGAATACCAAACAGAGATGCTGAATAATACCATAAATATGCATAGCTCAAAGGTCACATATTATTTATTTATTTCCCAGGTCGCTCTACAACCCCCCCCCCCCCCCCCCCAATTATGAGAAAAGGAAAATGTGTGCTCAAACTGGTCATTTTGAGATTTCCCTTCATGACATCACAAAGGGCAGTAACCCCTCCCCCAGGTGGAAAGACTAGAAAAGCGCTTTAAAAGCTCAAGTCCATTACCATTTATGAATCATTGTATGATGACATTTTGATTTGAGTGTGTGTATAAATCCCTCGTACAGTAATGTCTAGTTCTTTTCGTCCTCTGAGAGAAATGAGTTGAGGTCACTGCTTCGTTGTGTCAGAGCGCCCTGACATGTTTTACTGATTAATGCAGTTGAACACTTCGGTTTTATAGTTCTCTATTAAAGCAGCTTTTGGCTCATTAAAAATTAACTGCGCGGGGATACGAGTACACAGCGAGACAAACATCACAACTACCTGAAAAAATGAATTCTCATCCATGTGTGCTATTTTTATGAAATTCTGTTCCGGGGGGTCTGCACCGTTAATCCCAACCAGATTTCAACGTATGTTTGAATTCCTGTTGCCAGATGTGTTTGTGCTGCATGCCGAGGAGAGAGAGTGTCATAAACGTTTGATGGTGAGAGAAAGTGAGGGAGGGGCTGCAGATGAAAGCTGAGACGGCGCTCTGACTGCAGTTTAATGAGAGATATTTCTGTGGGATTTCTGCACTAATTACCCTCCCCAACATCAGCTCAGACTGCCACAGAGTCTCTCCCCCATTGTTTCATCAAAAGCTCCAAAAGCCCGCAAGAATGTAGGACTGCATCCCACTGCCCATCAGCACGCCTGCAGAGAGAGCACGAGAGCATGTGACATGTGACAGAGCTTTCTGCAGCAGGTCATCTGCAGCACTGTCTGATTTATTTAATGTTATTTACCTGTGTGGTTGCAGACAGTCTGTGTAAACTGATATGATGAAATACTGAACTGGAGACATGTGTTCACTGATTCCTGGAGGAGTTTTTGTTTTTAACCTGGCTGTTGATTAAAAAAACAATACATGAAACATTAAACTTCTGATCTTAAAGTCTAAACCTCCTCTTACATGTTAAGACATATCAGACAACCTGAGTGAGAGTAAAGGTACTTCCTGTGGTGATATATGAAGCCATCATGGCCTCATAAGAACTCACATCTACTGACTTTGTAAAAAGATGATTCTACAATTCATTCAAAAAGCAGAGGCTTTAATCCAAAGCTGCTTGAATACACTGGTGTTATGGTTTAGAAAGTGACCGTGTTAACTGGAGACTTACAAAACATCCACCAGATATGTGTGCATTGCGTGTCCGCTGGACAGAGAGCTCTGTCTTGGAGGAGTTAACTCTGTCATTAAGGAGTTAACTCTGTCATAGAGGAGTTAACTCTGTCATAGAGGAGTTAACTCTGCAATAGAGGAGTTAACTCTGTCATAGAGGAGTTAACTCTGTAATTAAACAGTTAACTCTGTCATTAAGGAGTTAACGCTGTCATTGAGGCGTTAACTCTGTCATAGAGGAGTTAACTCTGTCATAGAGGAGTTAACTCTGTCATTGAGGCGTTAACTCTGTCATAGAGGAGTTAACTCTGTCATAGAGGAGTTAACTCTGTCATTGAGGCGTTAACTCTGTCATAGAGGAGTTAACTCTGTCATAGAGGAGTTAACTCTGTCATTGAGGAGTTGACTCTGTCATAGAGGACTTAACTCTGCCATAGAGGAGTTAACTCTGTCAAAGAGGAGTTAACTCTATCATAGAGGAGTTGACTCTGTCATAGAGGAGTTAACTCTACCATAGAGGAGTTAACTCTGTCATAGAGGACTTAACTCTGTCATAGAGGAGTTAACTCTGTCATTGAGGAGTTAACTCTGTCATTGAGGAGTTAACTCTGCCATAGAGGAGTTAACTCTGTCATAGAGGACTTAACTCTGCCATAGAGGAGTTAACTCTGTCATAGAGGAGTTAACTCTATCATAGAGGAGTTAACTCTGTCATAGAGGAGTTAACTCTGTCATTGAGGCGTTAACTCTATCATAGAGGAGTTAACTCTGTCATAGAGGAGTTAACTCTGTCATTAAGGCGTTAACTCTGTCATAGAGGAGTTAACTCTGTCATTAAGGAGTTAACTCTGCCATAGAGGAGTTAACTCTGTCATAGAGGAGTTAACTCTGTCATTCTCTATCATAGAGGAGTTAACTCTGTCTTAGAGGAGTTAACTCTGTCATTAAGGAGTTAACTCTGTCATAGAGGAGTTAACTAACCCAGGTCCCTCAGCTGTGCAGTTCCATGAAAAATCACAGAGTCCTCCTGCTCAAGGAGTTAACTCTGTCATTAAGGAGTTAACTCTGTCATTAAGAAGTTAACTCTGTCTTAGAGGAGTTAACTCTGTCATTAAGGAGTTAACTCTGTCATAGAGTAGTTAACTCTGTCATTAAGGAGTTAACTCTGTCTTAGAGCAGTTAACTCTGTCATTGAGGAGTTAACTCTGTCATAGAGGAGTTAACTCTGTCATAGAGGCGTTAACTCTGTCATTGAGGAGTTGACTCTGTCATAGAGGAGTTAACTCTGTCTTAGAGCAGTTAATTCTGTCATTAAGGAGTTAACTCTGTCATAGAGGAGTTAACTAACCCAGGTCCCTCAGCTGTGCAGTTCCATGAAAAATCACAGAGTCCTCCTGCTCAAGGAGTTAACTCTGTCATTAAGGAGTTAACTCTGTCATTGAGGAGTTAACTCTGTCATAGAGGAGTTAACTCTGTAATTAAGGAGTTAACTCTATCATAGAGGAGTTAACTCTGTCTTAGAGCAGTTAATTCTGTCATTAAGGAGTTAACTCTCTCATAGAGGAGTTAACTAACCCAGGTCCCTCAGCTGTGCAGTTCCATGAAAAATCACAGAGTCCTCCTGCTCAAGGAGTTAACTCTGTCATTAAGGAGTTAACTTTGTCATAGAGGAGTTAACTCTGTCATAGAGGAGTTAACTCTGTCATTAAGGAGTTAACTCTGTCATAGAGGAGTTAACTCTGTCATAGAGGAGTTAACTCTGTCATTGAGGAGTTAACTCTGTCATAGAGGAGTTAACTAACCCGGGTCCCTCAGCTGTGCAGTTTCATGAAAAATCCCAGAGTCCTCCTGCTCAAGGAGTTAACGCTGTCATTGAGGAATTAACTCTGTCATTGAGGAGTTAACTCTGTCATAGAGGAGTTAACTAACCCAGGTCCCTCAGCTGTGCAGTTCCATGAAAAATCACAGAGTCCTCCTGCTCAAGGAGTTAACTCTGTCATTAAGGAGTTAACTTTGTCATAGAGGAGTTAACTCTGTCATAGAGGAGTTAACTCTGTCATAGAGGAGTTAACTCTGTCATTGAGGAGTTAACTCTGTCATAGAGGAGTTAACTAACCCGGGTCCCTCAGCTGTGCAGTTTCATGAAAAATCCCAGAGTCCTCCTGCTCAAGGAGTTAACGCTGTCATTGAGGAATTAACTCTGTCATTGAGGAGTTAACTCTTCCATAGAGGAGTTAACTCTGTCATAGAGTAGTTAACTCTGTCATTGAGGCGTTGACTCTATCATAGAGGAGTTAACTCTGTCTTAGAGCAGTTAATTTTGTCATAGAGGAGTTAACTAACCCGGGTCCCTCAGCTGTGCAGTTTCATGAAAAATCCCAGAGTCCTCCTGCTCAAGGAGTTAACGCTGTCATTAAGGAGTTAACTCTGTCATTGAGGAGTTAACTCTGTCATTGAGGAGTTAACTCTGTCATAGAGGAGTTAACTCTGTCATAGAGGAGTTAACTCTGTCATTGAGGAGTTAACTCTGTCATAGAGGAGTTAACTCTGTCATTAAGGAGTTAACTCTGTCATAGAGGAGTTAACTCTGACATAGAGGAGTTAACAAACCCAGGTCCCTCAGCTGTGCAGTTCCATGAAAAATCACAGAGTCCTCCTGCTCAAGTTGTGCAACCATCAGCAACAAAGGCGCTGTGGGACTGTTATTTAGGATGTGCCTGGGAAACACAAAGAGCTCTGTGAGCAGGCCGGCCTCCTTTAAGCCTCACTTCGATAGAGACGCTGCCAAAGCTGGAATGAAAAGCTGGTTTTGCCTCTTCCTCTGAACAACAAAGTACCCAGAAAGCCCTCCAAGGTCTCCTCTCCATCCCAGAGCAGCCTTTTATGAAAAGGTAATATGCTTTGAACGCTGCGTGGACCTGTTTGGCTCAGGCTCTAATGCTTTTATTATTTAGACTGAGAGCTGCTGGGAGTGAGAGCCAGTGAGGAAAATCTGCTTCTGCACCAACTTACAGAGTTTTATTAAAGTGCATTAAAGCATTATCAGAGCTCAAACTTCATGTTAGGGCACAAACACAGAGCTTCATGTTAGAATTCAAAAACAGCTTCATGTTAGAGCTCAAACACACAATATCATGTTAGAGCTCAAACACAGAGCTTCATGTTAGAGCTCAAACACAGAGCTTTATGTTAGAGCTCAAAAACAGCTTCATGTTAGATCTCAAACGCAGAATCATGTACAAACTCAAACACAGAGCTTCATGTTAGAGCTCAAAAATAGCTTCATGTTAGAGCTCAAACAGAATATCATGTTAGAGCCCAAACACAGAATATCATGTTAGAGCTCAAACACACAATATCATGTTAGAGCTCAAACACGGAATATCATGTTAGAGCGCAAACACAGAACTTCATGTTAGAGCTCAAACACACAATATCATGTTCGAGCTCAAACACAAAATATCATGTTAGAGCTCAAACGCGGAATATCATTTACAAGCTCAAACACAGAATATCATGTTAGAGCTCAAACACAGAATATCATGTTGGAGCTCAAACACAGAATATCATGTTGGAGCTCAAACACAGAATATCATGTTAGAACTCAAACACAGAATATCATGTTAGAACTCAAACACAGAATATACAAAACACAGACTAAATACTAAAGTTATTGGGAGACAATCAGGGCAGGGTAGACAATCACACAGGCGGGAAACACATGAGGCTAAGTAAAAAGAAAATGAAACAGGAAATACTACAAGGAAAAAATTAAGCTTCCTGGACATTCAATTCAATTCAATTCAATTCAATTTATTTTTGTATAGCGTCAACTCAAAACAAGTGTTATCTCAAGACACTTTACAAAAAGCAGGTAAAATACCTTACTCTTTGTCTGTTAACATTACGAAAGAGCAGGTAAAAAGACCTTACTCATTGTAATATAGCAATAAGTAAGGTCTTTTACCTGCTTTTTGTAACATAACAAAGATCCGGCCTATCCATCATGAGCATAAAGCAGCAAAAGTTACAGTGGTAAGAAAAAAACTGCCTTATTAAAAGGCAGAAATCTGGCAGGCCGTCAACCAACGATCTTGAGGAGCCTAAGAGAGCTCAAGAGCTCTCAGGAAAGTAGGTGGTTAGTGACTGAGATTTACAGATAGATACATGCAGTAATATGATGTACTGTATATGCACAGAGAGAGAGAGAGAGAGAGAGAGAGAGAGAGAGAGAGAGAGGAGCTCAAGGTGCCAGTTCCCCTGGTAGTCTAAGCCTATAGCAGCATAACTAAGAGCTGGTCTACACCAGCACTAACTATAAGATTTATCAAAAAGGAAAGTTTTAAGTCTATTCTTAAAAATACAGACTGTGTCTGCCTTCCGGACCCCGGCTGGAAGGCGGTTCCAGAGGAGAGGAGCCCATTAACTGACATGACAGTAACCTCACTAAGTGATGATTTTGTGTTTATTTTTCAAACCTACCATCGTGAACACAGAGAGACAGTAAAGTAATTAATTTAATCTTGCCAAGTTATGACTAAAAGTTAATAACAACTTAAATCTGCATTATGACTATGTTTTAAGACTTTATTGTAATCAAACGGTTATAATCTCTAAACCTTCTATCCTTTTTTCTTCATGTGGCCCCAAATATACAGTCCTAACTTTGGCCCCAAAATTTTTGGAAAGAAAATGTTTGAGCACTAAAATATTATCATTGTTTTTACATCGGTTGTTTGAAAAACTACGTCTACAGCTGCTCCACCCTCGCTTCCAAACATGGTCACTTCTGAGTTTGTCTTCAAACACCGGTCTATAAATACGCTCTGTGGTTTTTAGGTTTGAATCTGTCAGACTGACACTCGGTGAGTAACCTGTTTTTAAGACGACAAACCACAGAGGCAACAAGGTGACATTACATATATGAGAAGCTGTTTGTCCTCACATGCCCCGCTACACACACACACACACACACACACACACACACACACACACACACACACACACACACACACACACACACACACACACACACACAAACACAAACACAAACACACAAGATCACAGTTTGTCATGAACATTTAATTGTTCAGGTTCTGAATCTGTCTGAATAAAATTTAACGATATAAAACATGGAGTTGCTCTCTCTCTCTCTCGCACACAGTGAATGTCTCTCGTCCTCTCATGGAGTGTTGCTGCTTGTAAAGTCGTCCCGCCCGTACATGACTCTTAGACTGGCATGCTAATTGGAAACAGAAGTGTTTGCCTGCTTCCTGCCTTTTCAACTGCCTCTTATAGACACACACACACACACACACACACACACACACACACACACACACACACACACACACAAACTCCTACGTGGGAGTAGTAGCTGGCAGTAGCCCTGTTAGCTGTGTACCTATAAAGTGTGGTTTGTACAGCAGTGAGAGAAATTTGGATTTTATTTAAAACAGTGAAACGTTGTGTGTGTGTGTGTGTGTGTGTGTGTGTGTGTGTGTGTGTGTGTGTGTGTGTGTGTGTGTGTGTGTGTGTGTGTGTCTGTGTGTTTGTGTGTTTGTGTGTGTGTGTGTGTGTTTGTGTGTGAGTGTGCGTGCGTGCATGCGTGCGTGTGCGCGTGTTGCGGGTGTCTGCAGATGGATGCTAACAGTGTCATGGTACAGCGTTAGTCACTGTGCAGGAATTTCCTTAAAGAAATCGTTAAAGAAAAATCTACATTTTATCACAGTTTGGCAGATTGAACTGGAATAAACACACACACACACACGCACAGAGGCACACACACATACACTTTAATAGTTAAAAGATGTTATTTTTCTGGTTCTGTTTTGAGCGGTAAATTGATCGTCGTGTTTCATTAATTAGTCATTTCTAATTTGAATTCTTTAAAGCTCAGTGAACACACACACACACACACACACACACACACACACACACACACACACACACACACACACACACACACACACACACACAAGTCGAGGCTGCCTGCATCTGTTTGTGTTTGGTCATATGTTGCACAAATAATAGACTCAGTCTGTAGAAACCATTAAAAAAAGCAATAACTTACAGAATAAAAGAGAAAATATCAGACAAAGTTGTCATTAGAGCAGCGACTCCAACATCTGTAACATTAAATAAATGTTGTTTTAATGCAGTCTGATGGCTCAGGTAACTCATGAATACCTGATTTCACCACCAGGGGAAACTCTGGCTCCAAAGCTGCTCCTTCACATTAGGAAATATAAAATGGAATGAAATTAGCAATATAGTGTTAGGATAGAATAAAGTAATATGTAGAAAGCTCAGATTGGGACAGAAGGAGCTCACCCTTTAACTAAAGTAATAACCTGTTTATCCCCGTCCCACCTCACTCCAGTGAAACATTTCTGCCATGGTTTAAAAAGTACATTCTGTATGAAATCTGTGTTCTGAAACATTTGATGCAGAAAACGTTTGGTCCCATATCGTCTGTTATCGTGTCTGCAGGCCGGATATTGACTTGTTTGTTTTTATTGCTTCTGCTCATACAGAGACAGATATCACAAAACTGGATGTGATTTGTTTCACTGAGAACACTTCCTCCAGAGGACAACATCAGGATCTCCAGAGAAACATCTGTTTGTGTTCAGGAGAGACGATCCTGCAGACTGAGAGGAGGAAATGAGCAGCGTCAACACTCAGAAAATACTCTGTTACTGTACCTTTAAGGAGCCTCGGGTGGACTTTAACATGTAAACACACATTATGCACTCCTTACTTTCATTCTTTTCATGCACCATCAAGACTTCAGCGTAGATGTGACTGAAGACATTCAGTGATGTTCTGTGATGTAAGGTCGCCAACATGTTCAACACTTTGTTCTTTTTTTATACCATTTGGGTCACGCATGCTGCTGAACCCAAATGCAGACCAACAGGTACAGTACAAAAGGAACTTTATTCAGAATCTTGCAGTGGGTGAGGGGTGAAGGGGGGAGGGGGGAGGGGGGAGGGGGGAGGTGTGAGGGGTGAGGGGTGAGGGGGTGAGGGATGGGTGAGGGCTGGGGTGAGGGGGTGAGGGGTGAGGGGTGAGGGGTGAGGGCTGGGGTGAGGGGGTGAGGGGTGAGGGGTGAGGGCTGGGGTGAGGGGGTGAGGGGTGAGGGGGTGAGGGGTGAGGTGTGAGGGGTGAGGGGTGAGGGGTGAGGGCTGGGGTGAGGGGGTGAGGGGTGAGGGGTGAGGGCTGGGGTGAGGGGGTGAGGGGTGAGGGGTGAGGGGTGAGGGGTGAGGGGGTGAGGGGTGAGGTGTGAGGGGTGAGGGCTGGGGTGAGGGGGTGAGGGGTGAGGGGTGAGGGGTGAGGGGGTGAGGGGTGAGGTGTGAGGGGTGAGGGCTGGGGTGAGGGCTGGGGTGAGGGGGTGAGGGGTGAGGGGTGAGGGCTGGGGTGAGGGGGTGAGGGGTGAGGGGTGAGGGGTGCAGGCTGGGGTGAGGGGTGAGGGGTGAGGGGGTGAGGGCTGGGGTGAGGGGTGAGGGCTGGGGTGAGGGGTGAGGTGTGAGGGGTGGGTGAGGGGGTGAGGGGGTGAGGGGTGAGGGGGTGAGGGCTGGGGTGAGGGGTGAGGTGTGAGGGGTGGGTGAGGGGGTGAGGGGGTGAGGGGGTGAGGGGTGAGGGCTGGGGTGAGGGGTGAGGTGTGAGGGGTGGGTGAGGGGGTGAGGGGGTGAGGGGTGAGGGGGTGAGGTGTGAGGGGTGAGGGGGTGAGGGGTGAGGGGGTGAGGGCTGGGGTGAGGGGTGAGGTGTGAGGGGTGGGTGAGGGGGTGAGGCAGGGAGCTGTGTGGAGTGTGCTGGCTGCTCGCAGGCTGTGTTAGCAGTGAGGCTGAATGTCTGAAATCAAATAACACACACACCTCCATGGACACTATGATGCAGATACTGTGACAACATATTTTAAAAAGATACAGTCTCTTGACACTTTTTAAAAGTTCATCAGAGAGTCACTCCTTCTTCATGTGAGACCCTGAATATTAAGACCACCACACTTTACTCAGGTGTGTTTGAAAGAACATCAAACACACATTAGAGACATTACAGTAATCTGTTTACTTTTCTTCCTTCAATGGGCTTCATCAGACTCTCACTTTCCACTCAGCCTGTTTGAAATCATTCAGTGAAAACTATTTGATAAAATGAAACACATTCAATGCAAGAGATTCTCAAACTGAGTCTGACTGAGAACTCAGTAAACAGTGATTGTCTGTTCTTTAGATAATCACTGTTTACAGCTGACCACACACACACACACACACACACACACACACACACACACACACACACACACACACACAGAGTGGGTCCACGTCAGCTCTAGCGGTCACATTCTCTCATTCTGACTTGTTGTTGTCTCTCTGAAGTTCAGCAGGTTAAAGGAGCAGAGTGAACGTGTCAGTCTTCAGTGTTTACACACAGCTGTGTTTCACTTCTTTATCAGACACATAGCTGATCTGTGTGTTCATGTATGAACTAAACCGTTCTTTCGATGCACAGAGCGTGTCTCAGGACAAATCAAAAGAGGCGATGGAGGAACCTGTTTGTTTACACTCGCAAATACTCCAAATTAATCTCCCCGTTGACATTTCACAAAATGTTTGTATCAAAGGATGGAAGCCGGTAACCAAGCCAACCAGCTACCCCAATATATCGTTACTATAAAATGTTCAATTTGCCGCAAAAATGGCGTTAAAAAACATAGAAAAAGGTAAAGGTACAAGACTATGTCCATAATGTTCCTCTGGAGTCCATGAACTACACATCCCACAATCCATTGGGAATGATAGTGCTTCTTCTTAATGTAACTTTAGTAGTTTTTTAAGTGTTTGGAAACACTCCACTTATAGGAGATGTTGCTGTGACACTATGATTGTGGGAAGTGTAGTTCTTTTCTACAATGGTTCATATCATACAAACGCATAAACCATCATTTCACACATCAGTCTACTTGGGATGGTTATGACATCATGGATAATAATAAAATCCACTATGGAGAAAATAAACACGGTTTATTAAGGTGATGAGAGCCGCAGAGAGTCAGCGTTAGTGAGTCGTAATGGTGAACGAGTGACGAGAGCTTCAGAGAGTCAGCGTTAGTAAGTCTTAATGGTGAATGAGTGATGAGAGCCGCAGAGAGTCAGCGTTAGTGAGTCATAATGGTGAATGAGAGTCAGCGCTAGTGAGTCATAATGGTGATTGAGTGAGAGTCAGCGTTAGTGAGTCATAATGGTGAACGAGTGATGAGAGCCTCAGAGAGTCAGCGTTAGTGAGTCATAATGGTGAACGAGTGATGAGAGCCGCAGAGAGTCAGCGTTAGTGAGTCATAATAGTAAACGAGTGATGAGAGCCGCAGAGAGTCAGCGTTAGTGAGTCTTAATGGTGAACGAGTGATGAGAGCCTCAGAGAGTCAGCGTTGGTAAGTCAGTGGTTATAAAGTTATAATAATAATAATCAGAGTCCTGAGTGTCAGCATGATGAGTGTCTGAGTCTCTGCTGCCTCAGCAGAATTTACATCATCATCAGATTCACTGTCAGCTGTTACATTTGAACACACTGTGTCGTCGACATCACTGCACAGGGAGTGTGAGACACACAAACACACACACACACACACACACACACACACACACACACACACACACACACACACACACACACACACACACAGAGTCACAGATTCACAGAGTGTAAAGAGCTGACTGATTATTGCTTCTTCTTTGAGAGGGAACATGTCTTCTGAACACAACGTTGTCACAACAAACACACACAAAGTAAGTTTTCAATTTCCAAAGTTTGGAGTGCTACCAAAAAGAACAATCCGTACCGTCCTATTTTTTGCTAGTCTTCTGTTGGGGTGCCAAGCAAACCGATCCGACCCTACAGGGCGGAGCTAGACACACTGCAGTCTGTTGATTGGTTGAATCTTCCCAAGCTACAGCACAGATATTAAACGTGCTATGTTTACTAACTAATGTCAGCATTTAGCTCCTCCCCATGGATGACCTTGGAGGTAACGACCTCTGCTTGACGTCCTCCATTGTTGCTCTTTGTTTACTGTGTCGTGTTCTTCTTCTTCCTTTAATTTATTGGCACGCTACACTGTGTCGCTCTGCTATCATGTCATAGCCGAGTGACGCAAGTGAGATCAGGGTTTATTGTACCACACTGTAGCTTGTGGGAAGTGTTCTGTTGTCTGTTTGCAGTCCGAGCTGTATCGACCAATCAGCAGGCTTTGGTGTACTCAGAGGAAGCAGTCTTTGTAGAGAATCCAATGTGATGTTATTTCAGTGAATGTGAGTAAATCTTGAGAACATAAGCTTGTTTTTTCAGGTTCATATAAACTGAAGTGATCCAGAGTGAAGCCTCTGTGTGACTTATAATTTACAGTTAAACTGAGACTCACAGGAAACTGATGGACGTAGTTCCTCTGGGGATGTTAGGGCCTAGGACATGACAGAGTTTAATGTTCAAACCTTCAAAGTCATTTCTCTCTGAGCATCAGGGGTTCTCTCCAGGTACTCCGGCTTCCTCCCACAGTCCAACTGGACTGAACAACACAGGTTAACTGCTGACTCTAAATTCACCGTAGGTGTGAGTGTGCCTGGTTGTCTTGCTTTATATGCCAGCTCTGTGATTGGCTAGAGGTAACCCCGCCTCTCGCCCAATGACAGCTTGGCTCTGGTTTTCTATTCTTCAGGAGAAAAAGAACTCAGTAAGGACCATAGACTGTAAATATTATTGGATGAATCCTGACCCGTCCGGGTCGCTGCTCGTGCGGAAGACCGGCCGGCTCACAGAGCAGTTATTTAGCAGTTATGTAGCATTTATTACTTTTTTCTACTGTTTATTTTTCTTTAGATATATTGTTTTATATGGTTTTCCCGAGGACACACAGGAAGATTGTGTTTTATAACTTTTGGCCGCTACTACACAGAAGAAGCAGATTTTCTTTTTTCTTTTTGTCCTCTCGCAGCCCTGCTCTTTGTTTACCACCGTTAACACGTGACAAACGGACAGTCTTCTTCTTTCTTTCTTTCTTTTCTTTTTTATCCCCAGTCTTCTTCTTTCTTTTCTTTTTTATCTCCCGGAATTATTTACCATTGGCATGGATACCCGAATCAGAGCCAGGCTTAAACGGGAGACATGTAAACAACGGCCGCTTCCATCTATCATCAATGTACGCTCCCTCCGCAATAAAACGGATGAGTTACAGGCCAACATTAACCACATGCATGAGTACAGGACTGCCTCTGTTCTTGCTTTTACTGAGACGTGGTTAAATAAGAACAATGATGATAACATGCTGCACGTTGATGGCTCCTCCCCCCCTTTAAGACTTGATCGAGACAGTGAGCTCACTGGGAAACAACGTGGCAGCGGCGTGTGTCGATTGCCGTGAGGGAGAAACTGTGCACCTCGGACATTGAGCTTCTGGCTGTCTCCCTTCGCCCTTTCTATCTCCCCAGAGAATTTCCACAGCTTTTTCTCATCCTGGTTTACATCCACCCCAGAGCTAACGCAGCCACAGCCACTGAACACATCACAAACTTATTAAATAAACTGGAACTCATATCACCGGACTCTCCCAAATTCATCTTGGGTGATTTCAACCATTGCTCTCCTGAAAAAGCACTAAAAGGCTACCAGCAGTACATTTCATGCAGCACCCGACTGGGGAAGACAATGGATAAATGCTATGGTTCAGTTCCTAACGCATACAGATCTGTTGCTCTCCCCCCTCTTGGCTCTGCTGACCACCATGCCATCCTGCTTGCTCCAGCATATACTCCTGTAATAAAGAGGGTTAAGAAAGTTGTTAAGAACATCAAGCAGTGGACCAACGAAAGCATTCTTACACTACAAGGATGCTTTGAATCCACTGACTGGGATAACCTCTTAGCCCCCTCCAACAACATTAATGAACATGTGGACACTGTTTCATCGTACATCTCCTTCTGTGTGGACAACATCATACACTCCAAAACAGTTACAATCTACCCCAACAATAAACCTTGGATCACCAAAGAGCTCAAGGAGGTCCTCAACAAGAAGAAAAGGGTCTTCTTCACCGGCTCCAAAATGGAGAAAAAGGAGGTAAACAGAGAAGTCAAGCACGCCATAAAAACTGCCAAAGTCAAGTACAAGAACAAAGTGGAGGAAAAATTCACACAGGGGAACCTCCGCTCAGCTTGGCAGGGCCTCAAAAACATGGCTGCTGTGAACACTGCTGCTACAAACATCAAAACCATCGAGGTTGCAGGCAGCAGCTCTACTTCTCTCTTCCAACGATCTCAACTCATTCTACACCAGATTCGAGAAGGACAACACCACACAGCTGGAAGGAATAGTGTCCATGCTCAAGCCCAGTGACTCTGCACTCACCTTCAGCAGAGAGGATGTGGTGAGAGCCCTCAGGAGGACAAGGCAGAGCAGCTCACCTGGTCCAGACAACATCAGTGGCCGCATCCTGAAGCACTGTGCCGAGCAGCTAGGGGGCATGTTTCAGACCCTGTTCCAGAGCTCTATGGACAGCAGCACAGTCACCCAGCTGTGGAAACACTCCACAGTTATCCCCATCCCCAAGAAAAGCCCCGCCAAATCACTAAATGACCTCAGGCCTGTGGCCCTCACGTCTCAGGTGATGAAGGCCATGGAGAGGATCATAAAGCAACACATCATCAGAGAACTCGACTCCCAGATGGACCCGCTACAATTTGCTTATCGTGCAGGCAGAAGTGTCGATGATGCAAAAACATTCATCATGGATACTGTTCACAAACACCTGGAGCACGCCAACACCTCAGCCAGACTCCTGTTTGCAGACTTCTCCTCTGCATTCAACACCCTGCAGCCTCACATCCTGGCTGACAAACTTTCAACTTGCTTCCATCTGAACGACCAGCTTATCCTGTGGATATTGGACTTTCTGACCAACAGATCACAGAGAGTTCTGGTCAACAACACCTTCTCCAACCTTCAACACACCTCAACTGGCTCCCCTCAGGGCTGCGTGCTCTCACCTCACAGCCAAACTGTCACCTGGTGAAATACGCAGACGACACAGTTCCCCTGTCTCTGCTGTCAGGCCCCTCTCAGCACCATGGACCAGTTCTTCAGGAGTTTGTGGAGTGGTATGACAGCTCCTGCCTCGAACTGAACGTGAGCAAGACCAAAGACATGGTGGTGACCTTCTCCAACAAGCAGAGGGAACTGGCTGCAGCTGCAATTACCACAATCCATGGGAATCCTGTCGAACTAGTAGAGGAGTATAAGTACCTGGGTACCATCTTTGACAGCCTGCTGAAATTCTCCTCCAACACCGAGGAGATTCTCAGGAAATGTCAGCAGCGAAAATACCTCCTAAGGAAGCTCAATTCCTATGGAGTCAGTAAGAAGTCTTCTGACCTTCTACTACTCCTTCATTGAGAGCATTATTACTTTTTCTATAACCTGCTGGTTTCACTCCACCACCCTCCAGACCACACCTCTCACCCGATGCAGACTCTCAGCTATGAACTTTGCTGTTTTTTACTTCCTTCCATTTGCCATACGCCTTAACTGCCTCTGCTTTATCTGGTCTCATGCACTACATCACTTTATTCTATCCATTTTATATCAGTATTCATACAGTTCTGGTTTCTTTATTCCTGTTGTTCTTATCCATCATTGCACTACGGTCACTTTATTTATCTAATTTTTACAGTTATATTGTATATTAGGTCTGTTGTTCCATTATTCACCATGCACCTTATTAGCTTATCATTTAGTATTTGCCTACTTGCACATAGTTCTGTATATATATATTTATTTCTCGTTTACTGCACATAGTTCTGTTTACATCTGGTCACTACTGCACATAGTTATGGTTACATCTGTTTACATCTGTTAGTCCAATCACTGTCCACTTATATCTACTCTATTTTGTATTTTTAAGTTAAGTTTAAGCTTTAAATTGTATTTAAATTGACACTTTATATTCAGGTTAAAATGTTTCATACTTGCACTGTTGTTAATTTACTGCTCTGTGTGCCTTTGAATTGCCCCCCGGGGACAAATAAAGTTTTTTAAAATTGAATTGAATTGAATTGAATAGGCAGCAAATGAGTCCAATCGAGGGCCGCATCCATATTGCATTTGCAGTCTCAAACTAACTTCGGATCAACCTAGCTACAGCAGTAAGCCGGGACAGGCGGGACTTAACTCCGCCCATTCAGTTCGACGTTAGCAGTCCACTTGACAGCATAGCTAATGGCTAGGCTGCTATCATCCTCTATTCCTGCTCGTCCTGAGAAAACTCTACAAACAGTAAGTTAACATTTAACTTTTCTACAACACAGTTAAAACTAATTATATTCAACCCAAATATTTTATTAAAGTCTTAAAACTACACTTTTTTAAATATACAATTATGGTTATTAGTTATTTGTCAGAGCAGTTCGACTTTGTCAGTGTTAGCAGAGAAATACATTAACAAAGTTTTATCCATAAACTGTAAATAAATGAGACATCCAGAAGAAATCAATATTACAAAGCATACAGTTCATGTTCATGTTCTGACGAAAAGAGGAATGTCTGTGTCTTATATTTACTGATGTCAACAGCGATGAGGTGAACATGACAATTGAAAAATAATTATTTAATATTTATTATAAGACATTTGTTTTCTATAGAACCCCGTGAAGTCATGGAGTCTGTGGACAGTGTCAGCTTCACACCAAAAACTAAGTATTAGAAAAAATAATGTTTAAGACTGGCATCTATTATGAGGAGTTGCAGCTACCTTGTTCAATATTATTCCTGCAGATGTGGCTAATAACAAAACAACACCCTGAGCTGTCACATGTAGTTAACTGTACATTTTGTCTTGTCTGAGGCATTAATTGAACACCTTTGTATTTCTCCTATAGACACAGTGTGGATTATTGGTGACTGGTCCATCGAGGTGCCCAGAGAGCTGCAGAGACAGAGGAAGAAACCTGAGCCTCAACAACATCTGCATTTGTTGGTTCTTCTGGGGTGGACTTCGGTTGCTTCTCTTCAACAGCTCGCTGTGAGGGAGGTCTCCCCCGGATGGACTGAGTGATGACACCCACAGGCTGAGAGCTGAGGCGTGTTTTAAGCCTCTTGACAAACCGTTACACCACGCCCGCCTGTCAAGCTGGTCAGCTACACACCTTATTGTGAATAACTCTTATCCTTCATCAAATCAAAACTGATGAGTCATCAAAACATTAACCCCCCCCGTACAGTGTGTCCATCGAGACATGAGCTAATCACACCTATTTGTTTGTTTTGTACCAGGCTGTAAACATGTTAATCTCTGCTGTAAAACCAGACTTCTTGGATGTGGTTTTTCAGATTAAATAAATATTTCTATAGAAATGCACTCCTTTATCTCTACTTATGAGTATACATTTCAGATTTGAAATGACAAGACTTAAATGTGCATTAACTCAATAGCTTAGGGAAGGAAGTCTACTTTTACACAATTTTTTATTCTTTTGACATTTTTTTTTTTACTAAATACTAATGTAGTTCATTTTTTAAAACGGGATGGAACAGAGTCATTGCAAAAATATACCCTTAAACACAGCTCCATTCTTAAATCAAGATACATGGAGAGTAAATAAGATCAATAACTTGTGAATAAAAACACAGATAAAAATGATTTAGAAATGTAGTCTTCCCAGATCAATTTCACATAATATCAACTTCTCCCATCTAAACTGGACAAAGGGTTTTAAAATGGGAAGAAAATGGTTTGATTGCAAGTTGTTTGGAGGAGATCTAGTTTTATTTGAACAGCATGAATACAGTCTTCCAAGGTGCAAACCCTCCTCCTCCTCCTGAAGCCTGTGGAGCTCGTTGATGTACTGCTGTCTTATCTGCTGGCCATCTTCTCTCAGCAGAACTTCGACTGTTGAAAAGTCATTCAGAAGAAGCTCGAGCATGTGACATGGATCCAGGAGAACATGGACTTTTAGTGAGGGGTCTTCAGGATGGCAAAGAAAGAGAGAAAATATCAGTTATTCATTAAATCATTTTGTTTGTTCTCATCTATTTTTCTGTATGTAAGATTACATTTATAAATTCAACAGTGTACTACCCAGACAACAAAGGTACAGTATTCAGGTAATCAACATCTATTCAAAGTTAATAAGATAAACCTTATTGTAATCATGCTGTTTTCAGCTCTCTCACTCACTTGCACAATGATATTCCACATCAAATGGTCTCAGATTTTGAGGAAAAATTAAGCAGTTTATTGTGGATAGTACTTCATCTTAACATGAAACAAATATAACCTGAATTATTTAAATCATTAACAGGTCCCAACTCTCTGTGCTTCAGTACAGAACATACTGCTGTACATATATATATATATACATATTTATTATTAACATGAGCTCGGTCTGAGAAACTGTGAATCAAATAGGATTCATTCAGTCAGTCATCACACACACACACACACATACATAAAGCAGAGTTTAAGCAGACTAGCAGTGGATCACAGTAAACTAACTCTGTGTTGGTCTGACTCTGAAACAAAGGCCCGTCCTCAAGTCTGTGATCGGCTCTCAGTGTGTGTGTGTGTGTGTGTGTGTGTGTGTGTGTGTGTGTGTGTGTGTGTGTGTGTGTGTGTGTGTGTGTGTGTGTGTGTGTGTGTGCCTGTGTCTGTGGTGATGTTGGATGACACAGCAGAGCGTCGTGGTTCTGGAGAGCAGGAAATGTTTGCAAGCTGCTCCAACATTCCTGTGACTTCAGAGCGTTGAGAGTAAATCCAGCACAAACAGCCAGCCGAGTGTTTCCTGTGGTTCGTCTGCTTCAGTGACGTTCTTTAACTCACGATGAAAGGCCTCATAGTCACAGCAGATAAGCTCCCGACGGAGCCGCCATGTGCCGGCTGCACAGCAGACTAATAGCTTTCACTATCATGTAAATGAAGCGTGAAAAATGTGCAGTAGATTTCATGTCTGCCTCTTTAAACTGCAATAACTCTGACCTGCTGGCTGCTGTGTGCTTTCATAAAATAACCTCTCTGCTGCCTCCGGACATCGTGACTGAACGCTGCTGGCTCCATTCAGCCACCGTTTGGTTCTGGATAATTCCTGCACGCCACAAAGCAACAACAGCAACAAGAGCATATCGATGGAGCCTCCACTGAGTGTGTGTGACGTCACAGAGCTGACAGCATGGCACCGTTAGCTATGTGGTCAGAACGCTGCTATGTGGTCAGAACGCCGCTCTGTGGTCAGAACGCCGCTATGTGGTCAGAACGCCGCTTTGTGGTCAGAACGCCGCTATGTGGTCAGAACCCCGCTTTGTGTTCAGAACGCCACTTTGTGGTCAGAATGCCGCTTTGTGGTCAGAACGCCGCTATGTGGTCAGAACGCCGCTTTGTGGTCAGAACGCTGCTTTGTGGTCAGAACACTGCTTTGTGGTCAGAACGCTGCTCAGTGCAGCGTCAGAGCTCTCTGAAAATGCAAACACAAGTTCCTCACACTGTATTTATTCCCCAGCCCCCTAGTAACACTTCTGAAAGACATTGTGCAAACATGGTGCTACGTCCGCCACCTTTATGCATGCTTTTTACGTCATGTCCTGCTTCCTGAGACTACGGTGGCCCTAAGGGTAAACTGCAAAAACGTCTCAACAAAACCCAAAAATATGATATTCACGAGATGTTTTTGAGTTGGCAGATGTTATATATTATATATTTGGGCCTTTCTGTCTTCATTGCATTGGACAGCTGAAGACAGATAGGAAGTGTTGGGAGGAGAGAGGGCGGGGGGGGCAACATACTGTAGGCCGATGACGGATTCAAACCCACAGACGTTGAATGAGGACTACAACCTCTGTACATGGAGTGCGTAACATAACCGCTAGGCTATCCAGCGCCCCATCATTCAAGCTTTCTGCTAAACCTCAAATGTGTTTGGGTTCAGTGAAATGTTTCAGCAGTTGACCTTCAGGGCTGCCGTATGAGACGCCCCCTCCTCTCCGACAAAGAAAATGGGGTTGTGAGGGACGTGGGAGAAAGTGTGACTTCAGCCTGTCTGAAAAAGTAATGAAAACTTTTTATGAAATGATTGTGCATGTTTGATCAGAGCTTCTGTTGAAGTTATAACTGCTGTCTGTGGAAGCTCATGTAGTTCACACAACTGAGCAGCACGTCTGAATAAAGACCCTCTCTCTCTCTGTCTCTCTATCGCTCTGGTGATCCCACAGGATATCACAGAGTGCACAGAGGAAACAGTCCGTCTGTCATACAATTCCTGGGGGAAAAACACACTGTGGCTGTTAACACTGAGCTGAACTTCCTGTGAAGATCTCTGATGGGTTCAGTTTGTCTGCTTTACTCTAAATGTCCACCACTTAAATAACTCTGACTCAGTGTGGAGAAGTATTATTATAATAGTGTTTTAAATTGGGCTTTTCTCTACATAAGTTTGGGTTTTAATGACTGAAAGATATGTACACTTTCCCAATGTCTCCAGTAGAGGTTTTCATCCTGCAGCGGGTACACAGACTGTAACGTCTGCAGCAGGTAAACAGACTGTAACGTCTGCAGCGGGTTAACAGACTGTAACGTCTGCAGCAGGTAAACAGACTGTAACATCTGCAGCGGGTAAACAGACTGTAACGTCTGCAGTGGGTAAACAGACTGCAAAGTCTGCAGCAGGTAAACAGACTGTAACGTCTGCAGCGGGTAAACAGACTGTAACATCTGCAGCGGGTTAACAGACTGTAACGTCTGCAGCGGGTTAAAAGACTGTAATGTCTGCAGCAGGTAAACAGACTGTAACGTCTGCAGCGGGTAAACAGGATGTAACGTCTGCAGCAGGTTAACAGACTGTAACGTCTGCAGCAGGTTAACAGACTGTAACGTCTGCAGCAGGTAAACAGACTGTAACGTCTGCAGCAGGTAAACAGACTGTAACGTCTGCAGCGGGTAAACAGGATGTAACATCTGCAGCGGGTAGACAGGCTGTAACGTCTGCAGCAGGGAGGGTTCTGGCAGGCCGTCAATCAACGATCTCGAGGAGCCTAAGAGAGCTCCCAGGAAAGTAGGTGGTTAGTGACTGAGATTTACAGATAGATACATGCAGTAATATGATGTACTGTATATGCACAGAGAGAGAGAGAGAGAGAGAGAGAGAGAGAGAGAGAGAGAGAGAGAGAGAGAGAGAGAGAGAGAGAGGAGCTCAAGGTGCCAGTTCCCCCGGTAGTCTAAGCCTATAGCAGCATAACTAAGAGCTGGTCTACACCAGCACCAGCCCTAACTATAAGTTTTTTCAAAAAGGAAAGTTTTAAGTCTATTCTTAAAAATACAGACTGTCTGCCTCCCGGACCCCGGCTGGAAGATGATTCCTGAGGAGAGGAGCCCGATAACTGAAGGCTTTACTTCCCATAGTACACTTAGAGACTGTAGGTACCACTAGCAGGCCTGCATTCTGGGACCGTAATGTTCTCGAGGGACAGTACGGCACTAGTAGCTCCTTAAGATAAGAAGGTGCCTGGCCATTTAGAGCTTTGTAAGTGAGAAGAAGGATCTTGAATTCTATTCTAGACAGTATAGGGAGCCAGTGCAGAGAAGCCAACACAGGAGTAATGTGGTCCCTTTTCCTAGTTCTAGTCAGTACACGAGCTGCAGTGTTCTGGACTAGTTGAAGAGTCTTTAGAGACTTACCAGAGCACCCTGACAAAAAAGAGTTACAATAATCCAATCTGGAGGTAACAAATGCATGAAGTCGTTTTTCTGCATCATTTTGCGACAGGATATTCCTGATCTTGGATATATTACGAAGGTGAAAATAGGCTGTTCTTGAAATTTGCCTGATGTGAGAGCTAAAGGACATATCTTGATCAAATAGAACTCCTAGATTCCTAACAGAGGTGCTAGATGCCAGGCTGATGTCATTAAGGACAGTCAAATCACTAGAAAAAGTCTCTCTGAGGTTTTTAGGGCCTATAGCACAATAACTTAAGTCTTGTCTGAGTTAAGTAGCAAAACATTTCTGGTCATCCAGGTCCTAACGTCCTTAAGGCACGTTTCTAGCTTACATAACTGACTGGTGCCATCGGGCTTCATTGATACATAAAGCTGAGTATCATCTGCATAACAATGAAACTGTATGGAGTGGTTCCTCATAATATTTCCCAGAGGAAGCATATATAATGTAAAGAGAATTGGTCCAAGCACTGAGCCTTGTGGCACTCCATGGCTAACTGCATGGAGTGCATAGAGGACTCATCATTAACATGTACAAACTGAGATCAGTGTGATAAGTAGGATTCAAACCAACTTAAAGCAGTCCCTGTAATTCCAGGTAAATGTTCTAGTCTGTATAATAGGATCTGATGGTCAATGGTGTCAAAAGCAGCACTAAGATCTAACAAGACGAGCACAGAGAGAAGTCCCCTGTCTGAAGCTAGTAGATTGTTTGTAACTTTAACTAGTGCAGTCTCAGTGCTATTGTGGACTCTAAATCCTGACTGAAACTCCTCAAATAAACTGTTGTCATGGAGAAAGTCACACAGCTGATTAGCTACCACTTTCTCCAGGATCTTTGAGATAAAAGGAAGGTTGGATATAGGCCTATAGTTAGCTAGAGTTCCTGAATCTAGAGTAGGCTTTTTAAGTAGAAGTTTGATTACCGCTACTTTAAATGACTGTGGTACATAGCCTGCCAGTAAAGACAAATTGATCATATCTAATATAGAGTTGCTAACTAAGGGAAAGACTTCCTTAAACATCTTGGTTGGGATTGGGTCTAAAAGACAGGTTGACGGTTTTCGACGCAGAAATAATGGAATTTAGCTCTGAAAAGTCGATTGGAGGAAAACAGTCTAGACTAATATCTGGTCCTGGAACTGTCTCTGCCGTATCAGACGTATCTGCACCAGGTAAGGGCAGGAGGTTACCAATTTTGTCTCTGATGTCTAGAATTTTGTTGTTGAAAAAGCTAAGGAAATCATTACTGCTGAGGGCTAAAGGAATACAAGGCTCAATGGAGCTATGATTCTCTGTCAGCCTGGCTACAGTGCTGAAAAGGTATCTAGGATTGCCTTTGTTTTCCTCGATTAGAGAGGAGTAGTAGGCAGCTCGAGCGTGACGTAGAGCCTTCATATATTTTCTATGACTATCCTGCCAGAATAAACAAGATTCTACCGTTTTGGTCGAGCACCATATTCTTTCAAAATTTCGCGGCGATTGTTTTAGAGTACGGGTTACTGAGTTGAACCATGAAGCTATTCTCTGCCGTTTGATAACCTTCTGTTTTAGGGGAGCAATCGAATCAAGAGTAACTCTCAGCGAATCCACTGCACTATCAACAAACTGATCTAGCTGAGAGGGACTAAAGCTATCATAAGAGTTTCCAACTGGGTTGAAACACGATACTGAATCAAAAGCAGCTGAAATAGCTTCCTTAAATCTAGCTACAGCACTATCAGATAAACTTCTAGAGAGCACATTTTTATTAAGCAGAGATAATTCTGGTAGGACAAAGTCGAAAGTAATAAGGAAATGGTCTGATAGAAGAGGATTTTCTAGGAAAACTGTAAGGTTTTGGATTTCAATGCCATACGCTAAAACAAGATCCAGGGTGTGGTTAAAACGATGAGTAGGTTCGTTTACACCCTGGGTGAAACCAATAGAGTCTAATACTGACATGAAAGCTGTGCTAAGGCTATCATTATCAACATCCACATGGATATTGAAGTCACCTACAACAATTATTCTATCACTGCTAAGGACTAAATTTGATAAAAATTCTGCAAATTCAGATAGAAACTCAGAATATGGGCCAGGAGGGCGGTAAACTACAACAACTAGAACTGGCTGAAAGGTTCTTGAGACTGGATGTGAAAGACTAAGAACAAAGCTTTCAAAAGAAGAAAAATTCAGCTTTGGCCGAGGGTTAACTAGAAGAACAGAATTAAAAATAGCCGCTACTCCACCACCTCGTTTGGTGTCTCGAGGTATATGAGTATTAAAATGACTGGGAGGAGTGGATTCATTTAAACTAACATATTCATCTTGACACAGCCAGGTTTCAGTCAAACAAAGTAAATCAATATGCTGATCTGATATCAGATCATTCACTAAAAGAGATTTGGATGCTAAGGACCTAATGTTCAAAAGTCTGCAGTGAATTTTCTGATTTTTTAGCAAAATCGTATTCATAATTTTGATTCTAATGAGATTTTGATGATTTACGCCTTTTTTTTCTACGTTTGGATGACTTATAAAAACGGGTCTGGGCAGGGGGACAGACACAGTACCTATAGTATAACTACAGTTAGATTCAGAATTACAGCTATAGTGACTGGGAGACAGATCTAAGGGAGGCGCAGAGAAGCGTGTAAGACTGCAGCTCTGCCTCCTGGTCTGAACTCTGTCTTGTTGTCAAGGTTTTGGACTAATAACCTCTGCTATGTTTCTAGATAATAGAGCTGCACCGTCCAAAGTGGGATGGATGCCGTCTCTAGCTCGTCTAGAAAAAAAAGACGTCTCCCCAAAAAGACTGCCAGTTATCTATGAAGCCCACATCGTGTGCTGGACACCACCTCGACAGCCAGCGGTTGAGTGATGATATGCGGTTATACATGTCATCACTGGTCTGATTTGGGAGAGGTCCAGAGAACACTACAGAGTCCGACATCGTCTTAGCAAAAGTACACACCGACTCCACATTAACCTTAGTGACTTCCGACTGGCGTAGTCGGGAGTCATTAGTGCCGACATGAATTACGATTGTATCAAATCTACCTTTAGTCTTTGTCAGCAACTTTAAATGAGATGCGATGTCGCCCCAGGTATACACCTAACTATGCCCGCTGACTTCGCTAGCTTCACGTTTCGGACTATGGAGTCTCCAATAATCAGAGTTTTATTCTCGGCGGTTGTGTCGCTGAGTGGGGAAAATTTGTTTGAAACGTGAAGTGGTTGGTGGGGAACCATGTGCTTCGATTTTCGACTATGCTTCCCTCGGACAGTAACCCAGCCACTGCCTCCCGGCTGCTCGGGAGCTACCGGGGGGGAAGCCAAGCTATGTCGGCCCGCACCGGCTACAGGTGGCTGGCTAACTGCTGCTGCATACGATGACTCTGACTCAATGGTGCGGAGCCGTCTCTCTAACTCAGACACCCTCGCCTCCAAAGCTAAAAATAAACTACATTTCTTACATGTATCATTGTCACTAAAGGAGGACGAGGAGTAACTTCTGACACGTAGAGCAGGAGAGAGCAGGAGAGGGAGAGACAGAAAACGAAGCCATTGTAAAGCTAACTGCTAAGCTAAGCGTAGGTACACAGTAACGCAGTACAGAGGAGAACAGAACAGAAAATTATGTAATACGCTCACTGCTCAGGTGCTGCTCACTGCTCAGGTGCTGCTCACTGCTCAGGTGCTGCTAAACAGACTGTAACGTCTGCAGTGAACAGGCTGTAACGTCTGGAACATGATGGTTGGTGGATCAAAGTGTGCCCTCTCTAAGTTGTTGTTTTTATCCCTGACAGGCTCAGGTTGTTAGTTTTAGTGTGTGACAACATTACAGAGAGGATCCCTACAGAGAGAGAGCTTTTTGTTCTTAACCACCAACAGCTGCTATATCAGTCTCTGCAAACACCTCGCTACATTCACTAAAACACAGATTTTAGCTCGCAGGAAACAGGAGCTGTTGCTTTACCTCTCCAGAGTTTGGTTCGCCCCAGGTCAGAATTTGATCCAAACAAAACAAAGGTAGTGAACCAAACAGCAGTCGGTTTGAGGTTGAATTTGGCCATCTGCAAACGATTTCAAATAGGTGTGCAGAGCATGGCTAAGGTTAGCATGATAACAACAGCAGCCTTCAGTTGTCCCTGCAGGTTAACGACCACATGGCTGTTCAAAATGTGGTTACACATCGCTCAGGTCGATAGTTTAACCTGACACAGCCTACAGTACACTTTTATCTCCTTTTTACAGATCAAAATTCAGACTAATTGCGTTGAGCTACGGGATGCCATTCTTCCACTGTCCTGCTGTTTACTTCAGGGTCAAAGGTCACAGCATTAGGCCGGATGGCAGCAGCCACAGGCCGGAGCTACAGCCCCAACTAGTGGCAGGTGGCTACCGTACACAACATTTGACAGGCTTTGGTGCAGAGTGAAATAAATAAAAATAATAAACAATGGTGTAACTTCACCTGTGAATCGCACCGGACCGAGTCCACCAGACTTCATCTGTGAAAGAGACCTAATTATTACATTTATTTAGGCCAAACATTGCTTGACTGAAATAAATAGCTCTCTACAATGGTTTGAACTTGGACTGCAGTACCCATAAACACTAGATGTCAGAGTTAAATATTGTTCCTTTTCAGACTTTTTACAAATAGGTGCACAGCGTACTCGTCAGCCAACATGAATCCACCATGAGACAGAAACTTTGAACAGAACCAGACTCAGCTGGAGAACAAACAACTACAGATTAAAGATAGAGAGAGAGACGGACTGTGCAGCCAATTTACTTAAAATGAAGTTAATTAAATGTCCACATTATTGAGCCCCTGACTGGTGTCATGTTTGATGAGAATGAGACCACATCAGAGCTTTTATAAGAACACACGAGGGCATTAATGAACCCTTTAGAGTGTCAGACAGAGGATATCTGTATGAAGCTCTGACTTTCCTCTGGACACACAGAGACTCTGATATGCATTAATAAAAACAAAGGAGAGAGAAGTCAGTCTCTGAGGGTCCTCTCCATTCTCGCCGCAGAAATCCATCACACTGATTTATACGTCAGTAATGCTTTCATCACGAGCTCACTGTGCCGATTAATAAAAAACGTGGTTTCTTATGAAATGTTTCTGACACCCAGATGATCTATTGTCTTCATTAACTCAGAGTGAGCTTTAAGATGAAGTATGTGAGTTTGTCCTTCATCCTCACCTCTCTGGGACAACTGGAAACACACAAAGATAGATTTTCATCTTCATAACTCTGTTGTCTATGTCATAATGAGCCCTCACAGGACAGCAGGGATGGAATTCAGGCCCAGAAATTGTGTCACAGTTTGATCCTGATCCAGAAAGTTCTCTGTTACGACACTAAACTGATCATCCAGACGATCTGGACTTTACCTGCATTGTCTGATGGACTCTGGATGGATTCTTCTCCTCCACACTTGTCTAATAAAATGTTGTAGTTTTATTTTAAGCTTCAGAACTTTTCGATAGAGTCGATCATTTAAACAACAGAGATCATATCATTTTAATGTTGTAAGCGGCTGAAACCTCTTAAAGCCCTGACAGACCAAGGAGGCCGTCGGTGAGCGGTCGTAGCCCTATTTTTTGCGGTGTGTCTAGCTCCGTCACTACCCGTCGGCCCGAGTTGGCCTTGTTTTGGCCGACTCCACATATAGAATCACCGTGAGCTGTCGCAGTTGGAGGTAGGAATCTCTCTGATTGGCTGTTCAGCTAATGAAAACAGGAGAGCCAGTGCACGAGAAGAAAAACAGAAGCGCCTCTTCTATTCTTGTTCCACTAATAAAACACCAAGACCTGACAACACCATCTTCACCTTTTTATCAGACATCATTCTCCATTAGAAGTTCCTATATCACGAGTGTTGAGCGACAGCGGTGAGAAAATTGTCTTCTCTTATCCCAACAACGGTTTATTTATCCACGTTCTTCCTCATCCTCTTCCTGTTTCCCCTGTTTTTTGAATGACGATTACAGACTACCGCCCCCTGCTGGTATGGAGAGTTATTTCCTCTAAAGCATGTAGTGGTTGGCTGTCGGCTGTAGTCTTTGTGGTGTGTAAGTCTAAGTGAAACTTTTTGGCCAAGACAAAAGGTGTCATGCGCTGAGGCCACAGACGGCCTTTGTCACCACTCGTTCTTTACCATCTGCTCGGTGTGTCAGGGTCTTTAGAGAGACTCTCTTCTTACAGCACTGGAGAGCAGCCCTTCCCTGGAAGGCTTCCAGAGAGAAGAGAGTGTACACGTGAGTAGAGGGACCTTAAAGAGACAGCAGCTGAAAGTAGGGTTTTTACTGAATCAATCTTTATTTAATGAAATAAGGTCACGTAAAGCTGCTGTTTTGGTTTCACAAAGTGACAACATGAAGACGATATGGGATCTTAAAAGGTCATGTGTGCAATGGAGGATTGGTTATAGTTCATGGGGCCCAGATAAATCCAACACTCCTGGTTACAGTTCTTTTTACGCTTCAGGGTGAAAAGCTGAGTCAGAATATTTCTGTTGTTTTAATAACCTGAGAGCTCTCTGACACACACCTTCCTACCTGATGGAGCTGTAGTCTAATGAGCCAAGGCTCCAGGAACACACAACAACACACACAACTACACCCAACTACACACACAACTACACACAACTAACCCCCCAGGGAGAATGAGGAAGATCTGCATATTTCCACCACACATTGCAGGATATGTGGCCTGTTTATATATAAACTCTGTGTGTGTGTGTGTGTGTGTGTGTGTGTGTGTGTGTGTGTGTGTGTGTGTGTGTGTGTGTGTGTGTGTGTGTGTGTGTGTGTGTGTGTGTGTGTGTGTTGAACCCTGTGTTCCCCTTCACACAGTTCCCATGGTGAGAAGTTCCTGTCATCCCACAGTGTCACACGCGCGCGCACACACACACACACACACACACACACACACACACACACACACACAGAGACACACAAAAAGAAACAAAAAAATTAAAACAAAGTATGTGTTTGTGTGTGTGCGTATGTTTTGTTTGTGTGTGTTTGTGTTGGGTGTCCGAGCTCTCTGCACGTGCTCAATCCGTCGTTGGCAGAAACCACTGTCTTCCTTCCTGAGCGTCTGAGGATGAAACTCCCTCTGCTGGTTGATAATAAAACTACACAACACATCAAGTGTGTGAGACCGCCCATGACATCATCATTAAAGAAAAATACATTTACGTTGACATCTACGATGATCAAAGGTTACTCCCACATCACAGAGGTTAGAGGAAACGGCAGAGGAAGGGGCCCAATGTTATGGTAACAGACTTGTGTTGAGAGCCTGGACCACTTGGACCACTTGAAGGCTTTGTTATATATCAATCTGCATACAGATGATAAACTATATTAAAACTCTTTGTAATCTTTCCTGTGGGAAGAAGATGGAGGGAGAACAGCAAAGGTCCCGGGATGTAGCCCTGCGTGACACCACAAGATAGAGGAGAGGAGTAGGACTCACCAGTTAGATATGAAGAGAACCAGACCTTCAATAGAGCGGTTTCAGTGGAATGCATTTTCAGGAACCGGAATGTACTCACATTAGCGGATCTTAAGTTTGATGAAATACCAACATCATGATGCTGATTAGTCAGAAGTTGACCATGGTCAGGTTTGATCCCACTATCCTCACCGCTTGCCTCTTGTTAAATCACCTTTGATCCGCCCATCTTACTTCCTGCTTTGACCTTGAGTCAGATCATCTAAATAGGTCTGAAGTAACCCTGCCTCCCTCTCCGGTCCTCAGAGCACTATCACATGTGTCACTGCCCCCCCCAGGTGGACCTCCAGCGCTGCTTCATCTGTACGCTCAAACTCCTGATAAGAGATCTGACCCATGTGGTCGTCTGACCGATTTGTCCCTCTGGTCCTTCTCCTGCCAGTATTTCCTCTTGTTCCCTTCTTCTTCCCTTTAGGCCCTTCAAAAGTTGATGCCATCCTGGTGATCAATATTCTCTTCTCCAGGAAAACTCTTGAGCAGAAAAACAGAGAGTGAAAGTATGTGGATACTTAGCGACTACAGACCTTTAACAACTGGAACTGTGTTCCTTTGTGTTCAGCACTAAACCAAACTTCTTTTTGGCATATTTCCACCAGATGTTTGTCCAGAGACGACTCGCCTGAATGAAGATCATCAGACATTAACAGATGATTGTACAAAGACGTGCAGAAACTGAACAGAGTTTATTCAATAGATGACTTTTAATATGGTTAACTCCAGAGGGGGAAGGGTTCTGGTTTTACGCTCTGTTATTGAGAGTTTGAATTTCACACACAAACAGAGAGATGTCAGGGTGCACGCCAGAGCTGGTGGAGGTTTTGTTTCTTGCTAAGGGGAGGTGACCTGGCACCTCTCCGGCAACCAGACCAACTTCCATACTTTGGTCGGCACTGGGACTTGAACCCATCGGTTCCCAACCCAAGTCCCTACAGACTGAGTTACATGCCGCCCCCCAACCACTAAAATTAGATGAAACTGTGACACTTTAACCATTCTGGTAAGGGGATTATTTGACACACTCTGCATGCTCAGAATACATTGTGTTTGGAGACAGCATAAAGACCTGTCACCGTTGCCTTGACAACAGGCCCCAGTTGATTTTTTTACCTGTTTAACGGGGCTCCAAATATTTTAACTTTCCTATCAGGGCGCTCTCATGTCGTCCATTTTTTTATGCAGACCATGAACAACCTTAAGAAGCTAACTTTTGAAACACATCAGATAACAATACTTCTACATGAACTCTCCCTGGTTTGAGTTCTTCTCTGCAGAATGCATCGATGCACTCTGTCACTCTTCATCAGATGTGACAGCAGAAAGTGCTGTGCAGCTGGTGAGAAGAAAGCAGAGGAACCAGAGGAAACAGAAAACAACTGATGGCATGTGAGGAGTCAGTCTGATGACTGTTTGTGCTCAGTGTCAGGATCATCACCAACAGCCGTCTGCTGCCTTTGAAAGCACCCTGATGGTCTCCAGCTCGGACCAAGTGTGGGACACTTTCATGTCAACATGAGCACTTAGTTATCATTAAGTCCTGCTCGTAGTTTGTTCTAATCGCTGTAAACACTCCACTCCTCCACACAAACATTTCCCCATGTGACTGTTTGAAACATCAGCATCCTCACAGAACTCTGCTGCAGCATGTGTGTGTGTCTGCATGCTACCACCTGACATCACAGTGCTCACACAGGCTTCAGATCAGTGTGTGCTGGTCACTGTGTGATTTTCTCAGGAGGGGCAGAGGCCTGTCACATTAAAGCTTCATGACCTGGGTGAGGCGTCGGGTACCAGGAGTACTCTTGATTAATCACAGGAGTGTAACACTCTGTTGAGCTGCATCCTCCATCAGCACCTGGAGCCGTCCTCGCTGAAAGATATCCCACCATGCAGCTGAAACATATCCCATCATGCAGCTGAAACATATCCCATCATGCATCTGAAACATATCCCACCATGCAGCTGAAACATATCCCATCATGCATCTGAAACATATCCCACCATGCAGCTGAAACATATCCCACCATGCAGCTGAAACATATCCCACCATGCAGCTGAAACATATCCCACCATGCAGCCACCATCTTGGAGAGGAGCAGCAGAAGGTTTTACACACCACCCAAATATTCATAACTCTCTGAAGTGATAATCAATGTTAAAGAAGAGTCAGACATGTTTTTATGATCCAGGATGTTTAGTTTGTGTACTTACATGCTCTCTCTTATATAAGATGATATTTTAGATGGTGCAGGTAATGAAGCTGCTTTATTCTCTTTACCGCTCTGTTTTTATTTTGTGAATACGTCCAGTTACTCTCATTGCTGTGTCTGTCACTCAATCAATCTTCTTGGACTTCTACAGCGTCTTATGTACGTTGTCAGAGACTTCCTGCTGTAAAGGACGTGTGAGACAGAGTAACAGAGGAAGATTTCAGGAGCTGAACGTTTATCATGAGTGTGAGTGAAAGCAGCTTCATAGAGAATGTTGACCAGATCTGAAGCTGCTTCTCCGTCCTCATCTGTAAGCAGATCTGTATTCAGGACCTCAGAGGGCCAGCAGGAAGGATCTGCTGCAGCCTTGCTCTTATTGGCTGACAGACAGGGACTGTTATTGAGCGAGATGTGAAAGCGGGTCGGGACAGCTGACCCTCTCTGCTGAGCGTTCTCTGAGCGAGCAGAACAACCTGGCAGAGCTTCAGATCCTCACTGTTAATGCCAGCTCCTCTCTCTCCTCCTCACCCTCTCTCTCTCCTCCTCCCCTCTCTCTCTCTCTCTCTCTCTCTCTCCTCCTCCCCCTCTCTCTCTCTCTCTCTCTCTCTCTCCTCACCCTCTCTCTCTCTCTCTCTCTCTCCTCCTCACCCTCTCTCTCTCTCTCTCTCTCTCTCTCTCTGTCTCCTCACCCTCTCTCACTCTCTCTCTCCTCTTCACCCTCTCTCTCTCTCTCTCTCTCCTCTTCACCCTCTCTCTCTCTCTCTCTCTGTGTCTCTTCACCCTCTCTCTCTCTTCCTCACCCTCTCTCTCCTCTTCACCCTCTCTCTCTCTCCTCTTCACCCTCTCTCTCTCTCTCCTCCTCACCCTCTCGCTCTCTTCTCACCCTCTCTCTCTCTCTCCTCCTCACCCTCTCTCTCTCTCTCTGTCTCCTCTTCACCCTCTCTCTCTCTCTCCCTCTCCTCTTCACCCTCTCTCTCTCTCCTCCTTACCTTCTCTCTCTCTCCTCCTCACCCTCTCTCTCTCTCCTCCTCACCCTCTCTCTCTCCTCTTCACCTTCTCTCTCTCTCCTCCTCACCCTCTCTCTCTCTCTTCTTCACCCTCTCTCTCTCTCTCCTCTTCACCATCTCTCACCCTCTCTCCTCCTCACCCTCTCTCTCTCTCTCTCTCTCTCTCTCCTCTTCACCCTCTCTCTCTCTCTCTCTCTGTGTCTCTTCACCCTCTCTCTCTCTTCCTCACCCTCTCTCTCCTCTTCACCCTCTCTCTCTCTCCTCTTCACCCTCTCTCTCTCTCTCCTCTTCACCCTCACCCTCTCTCTCTCCTCACCCTCTCTCTCTCCTCTTCACCCTCTCTCTCTCTCTCCTCCTCACCCTCTCTCTCTCTCCTCACCCTCTCTCTCTCTCTCTCTGTCTCCTCACCCTCTCTCGCTCTCTCTCTCCTCCTCACCCTCTCTCCTCCTCACCCTCTCTCTCTCTCCTCTTCACCCTCTCTCTCTCTCTCCTTTTCACCCTCTCTCTCTCTCCTCCTCACCCTCTCCCTCGCGCTGCCTGCTTGTCAGGGTCAATGTTTGAGGCAGCCATTAGGAGGAGAGACAAAACGTCCATGTTCAGAGTCACTAATGATGCTCGTCCCCTCACACACTAACAACAGGTGTGTTGTTCTGGTTCTGATGTTTCCTCTCCTCTCACATGGAACCAGTGATGTGGAGAGGAGGCTGCTTTATTCTGGAGGGAACAAGAGGACGAGCTGCATCAAGAGGAGAGAGAGAGAGAGAGAGAGAGAGAGAGAGAGAGGGCATGCTGAATGAAGAGGACAGAGAGAGAGAGCGAGAGGGCATGCTGAATGAAGAGGACAGAGAGAGAGAGAGAGAGAGGGCATGCTGAATGAAGAGGACAGAGAGAGAGAGAGAGGGCATGCTGAATGAAGAGGACAGAGAGAGAGAGAGAGAGGGCATGCTGAATGAAGAGGACAGAGAGAGAGAGAGAGAGAGAGGGCATGCTGAATGAAGAGGACAGAGAGAGAGAGAGAGAGAGAGGGCATGCTGAATGAAGAGGACAGAGAAAAAGAGAGAGAGAGAGAGGGCATGCTGAATGAAGAGGACAGAGAGAGAGAGAGGGCATGCTGCATGAAGAGGAGAGAGAGAGAGAGAGAGAGAGAGAGAGAGAGAGAGAGAGAGAGAGAGGACGCGCTGCATGAATATGAGAGAGAGATCACTGCAGAAAAATTATGTTTGATTTCATGTACTAGGGTCGGCTGGGTCAGTGGTAGAGTCGGTCGTCTCTGAACTGGAAGGTCAAGGGTTTAATCCCGAGCTCCTGCAACCACACGTCCTTTGGCAAGACACTTAACCCCGAGTTGATCCTGCTTAAAACTGATGCTCTCTTTACACAGCAGTCTGTACCATCAAACTCCCACAGACCGAAGATCTGTATTTCAGTTTCTTATACGCACGGCTCAAATACACTCACCGTCCAAACACTCTCTCTCTTTCTTTCTCTCTCTCTCTCTCATTCTCACACACACACACACACATACACTCACACACACACACACACTCAGCATCACCAACAAGCTAACAAGCAGCTAAATCATAACAAATATTCCCTGTCAGCTGGAGGTCTGTAGATATTTCCTGCTAATGTTTCTTTCATGATCGGAGGGGTGAGACAAATTAAAACAGGCATGCTGGCTGTTGCCACGGTGATTTAAGATGCTGTCCGTCACTTATTCGGACAGATTCAATCAGGATATAAAGTCCTTATGATGATGAATAGTCTCGTTGCTCTAGTCATTGTTTGAGTGTTTGCAGCCTTACAACCAAAATATCAAACATGCTAGAAAATCATCAACAGGAGGGTCCAACACACACACACACACACACACACACACACACACACACACACACACACACACACACACACACACACACAAACAACATGGAGAAGCCATGTGACCATGTCACAAGAGAAACAGCCAATCAAATTAAGAGTTGTGGACTGTCTGAGCAGCAGGTTGGTTCCTATTTGTTCCTAATTGAAGCTTTGCAGCTTCAGATTACAGATTAATTGACAGCTGAACATGTGATGTCATTGATGTCATTTGTATGATTGTAAGTTCATTTTTGACCTTGGTTAGTGAATGTGTACTTAACTTACTTATAGTGCTTTCACACTGTTTCTCCTCCAGCCTCCTCGTGATTATTCTGCAGAAAGTCAGACTGAGCTCATGTGAGAACACTGACTCCACCACCGTCCTTCCTGTAGCATCCATGTCTGAGTCTGCAGAGAAGAGGAGGAGCGTCCACTCTGGTGGTCTGAGGGTCCTATCTCTGTCTTCAGGGTTTTAGTTTGGGGGATGGCTGACTAAAGTTGTCAGTTTGATTCCTGTGAAAATGTGATTTTGATTTAGTTCACAATGAGCTTCAAACAGAATGTTTGACTCTGATGACTCTGATTTTACCACCTCTAAATATATTTATCCTTATCCTGCTCAGTGTTTTAACCAGCTGAGCGTTCACTTGAGCGTTGCTCTCCCTGTGAGGTGCATGTGTGAACAATAGGATCAGGAGTATTTAAGGAGCAGTCCTCCTGAAGTTGTCCTGATATTTAAAGGAGTGTTAAAACAGCTTTACTTTAACGACAGCAGTAACCAGCTAACATGACACAGGGAGTTTCAGCTCTAATGACACAAACTACATGTTAGTTCTTTTAAGTGGTGGGAAATGACCCCATTCCTCTGTCCCAGACCATGATTTACACCTCGGATTAAGACCCCCCCCTCCCCCCTTCTGGGTCAGGGTACCAGTAGCCTATATGACATTCCTTCAGTTTCCCACATTAAGAGAAAAGCCAGACGCTGGTCTGCTGAACACGATTTCTCTCAGCATGTTCAGTGAGTGATGTCATTGATCAGACACAGGTGAGGAACTCAGATCTGTTTACTGTTAACAACACAACAATCTGTTTCTCCTCTGAAGGTCCTGATCTGTCTGAACCATGGTCCTGCCTCCTCCATCAGACTCTAACACAACACACAGACAGCTGTGAGCAAACACACTCTGTAATCAATCACCGCATCACTGATCAGTGTTTCTCATTAAAGCTGCCATAAACACACAGCCGTCACTTTCTCTTCTTCCTCTCGGCTTTATGAGGAGAGGATGCTCCTTGGCTTTACAGGGGAACTCCACATAAACTTTAATACCTCGATTTCTAACACTGCACATATTATGAACATGTGTCTGCTGTGGTGAAAAGGTCAAGCTGCAGCTGCCCAAACAGAGAGAGAGAGAGAGAGAGAGAGTACTCTGCATGCATGAAGGAAACACTTCTTCATCCTAACACGGAGCCTTTAACTCTGATCTGATGGAAACATATTAAAGGAAATAAAGATTGAGTTCTGCTGCAGGAACATGTGACCGGATGGGATAGATGTGATGGTAACACACATGGATATGGAGATCTTTCGTCTTTTATATCAGTGTGAGTCTGTGTTTCTTTAGTGTGTTTGTAGAGATGTAACAGCTGTTTGTGGTTTAACCATCAGACGATCTATTTCTGTAATGTCACACACTTAGAATAACATCCTTTGATCAATCAAGGATTACGAGTCCTTAAAGTGGGTTTTAAGATGAGTGTAGGTCAACTGACCAACAACGGCCAAATGGATTCACATCAGGACAACACACAGCAAATTTAAAAACACACGTAAAGGTCCAAAACAGACGCAAAGATGCTGAAATGAAAGGACGCGCTACAAAGAGACGTTTACACCAAACCACCTGCAGATACATCAACATTTCTTTACTTCTGTCATCAGTCATAACCACGGCGATTAACCATCCCAACAATAAATTCAGCGTCTGGTCTTACTCTCTCCACATCCACTCAGCGCTCCCTACAGGTCTGGAGCACTTCCTCCTCGATGGCTGGATTAGTTTTTCTGTTGCCTGCAGATTCCACAGGATCCCTGCACCCCGGAGCTGAGAGACAGAGCTTGTTATAAACTTCATGCATGTGCTGACAGGAAGTGACGGAACTCTCTCCTCAGACACATCGGGAGCCAGATTCTGAAATGATTTTATAAAGCTGAGTTTCTTGTTTCATTATGTTGACTCATTGAGCCGACCTTCAGCCATCTGCTGTCCAGAAGAGCTTTGAATCTTTTTCTCCAAATGTCTGTGAGCGTTAGTGTTTGGCTCTGATGGTGCGAGTGTGCAGCCACATGGAGGAAGAGGAGAGCAGCTGAAGAGCATCATAAAACTGTTGGCTGTAATCAGACTGATTCAGGGATTCATTAAAGAGAATACCTGGCTTTCTTTTATTGGATCATTGGTTGCAGATTGACTTTTTTCATGTAGGGCCAAACCAGCTGTTTTTTTTTTTCACTTTTGTGGACACATCGGCTGAAAATGAGAAACAGGGATGATTCTCTTTGTGCTCGAGTGAACGCTGAGCTGGTTGAAACACTGAGCAGGATAAGGATAAATATATTTAGAGGTGGTAAAATCAGAGTCATCTTGTCTCAAACATTCTGTTTGAAGCTCATTCTGAACTAAATCCAAATCACATTTTCACAGGAATCAAACTGACAACTTTAGTCAGCCATCCC